>NC_083614.1:34752708-34767708 GCF_963584025.1 Labrus mixtus | reverse complement strand
CACTCCCCATCACTCCCCCTTACTCCCCCTCCCCATCACTCCCCATCACTCCCCCTTACTCCCCATCACTCCCCATCACTCCCCCTTACTCCCCCTCCCCATCACTCCACATCACTCCCCCTTACTCCCCATCACTCCCCATCACTCCCCCTTACTCCCCCTCACTCCCCATCACTCCCCCTTACTCCCCATCACTCCACATCACTCCCCCTTACTCCCCATCACTCCCCATCACTCCCCCTCCCCATCACTCCACATCACTCCCCATCACTCCCCCTTACTCCCCATCATTCCCCATCACTCCCCCTTACTCCCCATCACTCCCCAACACTCCCCCTTACTCCCCCTTACTCCCCATCACTCCCCCTTACTCCCCCTTCACTCCCACTTACTCCCCATCACTCCCCATCACTCCCCCTTACTCCCCCTTACTCCCCATCACTCCCCCTTACTCCCCCTCCCCATCACTCCACATCACTCCCCCTTACTCCCCATCACTCCCCATCACTCCCCATCACTCCCCCTTACTCCCCATCACTCCCCATCACTCCCCCTTATTCCCCCTCCCCATCACTCCACATCACTCCCCCTTACTCCCCATCACTCCCCATCACTCCCCCTTACTCCCTATCACTCCCCATCACTCCCCCTTATTCCCCCTCCCCATCACTCCACATCACTCCCCCTTACTCCCCATCACTCCCCATCACTCCCCCTTACTCCCCATCACTCCCCATCACTCCCCCTTACTCCCCATCACTCCCCATCACTCCCCCTTACTCCCCATCACTCCCCATCACTCCACATCACTCCCCCTTACTCCCCATCACTCCCCATCACTCCCCCTTACTCCCCATCACTCCCCATCACTCCCCCTCCCCATCACTCCACATCACTCCCCATCACTCCCCCTTACTCCCCATCATTCCCCATCACTCCCCCTTACTCCCCATCACTCCCCAACACTCCCCCTTACTCCCCCTTACTCCCCATCACTCCCCCTTACTCCCCCTTCACTCCCACTTACTCCCCATCACTCCCCATCACTCCCCCTTACTCCCCCTTACTCCCCATCACTCCCCATCACTCCCCCTTACTCCCCCTCCCCATCACTCCACATCACTCCCCATCACTCCCCATCACTCCCCCTTACTCCCCATCACTCCCCATCACTCCCCCTTATTCCCCCTCCCCATCACTCCACATCACTCCCCCTTACTCCCCATCACTCCCCATCACTCCCCCTTATTCCCCCTCCCCATCACTCCACATCACTCCCCCTTACTCCCCATCACTCCCCATCACTCCCCCTTACTCCCTATCACTCCCCATCACTCCCCCTTATTCCCCCTCCCCATCACTCCACATCACTCCCCCTTACTCCCCATCACTCCCCATCACTCCCCCTTACTCCCCATCACTCCCCATCACTCCACATCACTCCCCCTTACTCCCCATCACTCCCCATCACTCCCCCTTACTCCCCATCACTCCCCATCACTCCCCCTCCCCATCACTCCACATCACTCCCCATCACTCCCCCTTACTCCCCATCATTCCCCATCACTCCCCCTTACTCCCCATCACTCCCCAACACTCCCCCTTACTCCCCATCACTCCCCCTTCACTCCCACTTACTCCCCATCACTCCCCATCACTCCCCCTTACTCCCCCTTACTCCCCATCACTCCCCATCACTCCCCCTCCCCATCACTCCACATCACTCCCCATCACTCCCCCTTACTCCCCATCATTCCCCATCACTCCCCCTTACTCCCCATCACTCCCCAACACTCCCCCTTACTCCCCCTTACTCCCCATCACTCCCCCTTACTCCCCCTTCACTCCCACTTACTCCCCATCACTCCCCATCACTCCCCCTTACTCCCCCTTACTCCCCATCACTCCCCATCACTCCCCCTTACTCCCCCTCCCCATCACTCCACATCACTCCCCCTTACTCCCCATCACTCCCCAACACTCCCCCTTACTCCCCATCACTCCCCCTTACTCCCCCTTCACTCCCACTTACTCCCCATCACTCCCCATCACTCCCCCTTACTCCCCCTTACTCCCCATCACTCCCCCTTACTCCCCATCACTCCCCAACACTCCCCCTTACTCCCCCTTACTCCCCATCACTCCCCCTTACTCCCCCTTCACTCCCACTTACTCCCCCTTACTCCCCATCACTCCCCATCACTCCCCCTTATTCCCCCTCCCCATCACTCCACATCACTCCCCCTTACTCCCCATCACTCCCCATCACTCCCCCTTACTCCCCATCACTCCCCATCACTCCCCCTTATTCCCCCTCCCCATCACTCCACATCACTCCCCCTTACTCCCCATCACTCCCCATCACTCCCCCTTACTCCCTATCACTCCCCATCACTCCCCCTTATTCCCCCTCCCCATCACTCCACATCACTCCCCCTTACTCCCCATCACTCCCCATCACTCCCCCTTACTCCCCATCACTCCCCATCACTCCACATCACTCCCCCTTACTCCCCATCACTCCCCATCACTCCCCCTTACTCCCCATCACTCCCCATCACTCCCCCTCCCCATCACTCCACATCACTCCCCATCACTCCCCCTTACTCCCCATCATTCCCCATCACTCCCCCTTACTCCCCATCACTCCCCAACACTCCCCCTTACTCCCCATCACTCCCCCTTACTCCCCCTTCACTCCCACTTACTCCCCATCACTCCCCATCACTCCCCCTTACTCCCCCTTACTCCCCATCACTCCCCATCACTCCCCCTTACTCCCCCTCCCCATCACTCCACATCACTCCCCCTTACTCCCCATCACTCCCCATCACTCCCCCTTACTCCCATCACTCCCCCTTATTCCCCATCACTCCACATCACTCCCCCTTACTCCCCATCACTCCCCATCACTCCCCCTTACTCCCCCTTACTCCCCATCACTCCCCATCACTCCCCTTACTCCCCCTCCCCATCACTCCACATCACTCCCCCTTACTCCCCATCACTCCCCATCACTCCCCATCACTCCCCCTTACTCCCCATCACTCCCCATCACTCCCCCTTATTCCCCCTCCCCATCACTCCACATCACTCCCCCTTACTCCCCATCACTCCCCATCACTCCCCATCACTCCCCATCACTTCCCCTTACTCCCCATCACTCCCCATCACTCCCCCTCCCCATCACTCCACATCACTCCCCATCACTCCCCCTTACTCCCCATCACTCCCCATCACTCCCCCTTACTCCCCATCACTCCCACTTACTCCCCCTTACTCCCCATCACTCCCCCTTACTCCCCCTTACTCCCACTTACTCCCCATCACTCCCACTTACTCCCCATCACTCCCCCTTACTCCCCATCACTCCCCCTTCACTCCCCCTTACTCCTCCTTACTCCCACTTACTCCCCCTTCACTCCCCCTTACTCCCACTTACTCCCCCTTACTCCCCATTACTCCCCCTCCCCATCACTCCCCCTTACTCCCCCTTACTCCCCCTTACTCCCAATTACTCCCCCTCCCCATCACTCCCCCTTACTCCCAATTACTCCCACTTACTCCCCATCACTCCCACTTACTCCCCATCACTCCCCCTTACTCCCACTTACTCCCCCTTACTCCCCCTTCACGCCCCCTTACTCCCCCTTACTCCCAATTACTCCCCCTCCCCATCACTCCCCCTTACTCCCAATTACTCCCACTTACTCCCATCACTCCCCCTTACTCCCCCTTACTCCCACTTACTCCCCCTCCCCCTCCCCATCACTCCCCCTTACTCCAAATTACTCCCACTTACTCCCCATCACTCCCCCTTACTCCAAATTACTCCCCCTTACTCCCCATCACTCCCCCTTACTCCCACTTACTCCCCCTCCCCCTCCCCATCACTCCCCCTTACTCCCACTTACTCCCCCTCCCCCTCCCCCTCCCCATCACTCCCCCTTACTCCCAATTACTCCCACTTACTCCCCATCACTCCCCCATCACTCCCCCTTCACTTCCCCTTCCTCCCGATCCCTTCAGGTGTGTAGAGAGGAGGAGGAGCTTCAGGTGTGTAGAGAGGAGGAGCCAGTTTCAGGTGTGTAGAGAGGAGGAGGAGCTTCAGGTGTGTAGAGAGGAGGAGGAGCTTCAGGTGTGTAGAGAGGAGGAGCCAGTTTCAGGTGTGTAGAGAGGAGGAGGAGCTTCAGGTGTGTAGAGAGGAGGAGCCAGTTTCAGGTGTGTAGAGAGGAGGAGCCAGTTTCAGGTGTGTAGAGAGGAGGAGCCAGTTTCAGGTGTGTAGAGAGGAGGAGGAGCTTCAGGTGTGTAGAGAGGAGGAGCCAGTTTCAGGTGTGTAGAGAGGAGGGGCCAGTTTCAGGTGTGTAGAGAGGAGGAGGAGCTTCAGGTGTGTAGAGAGGAGGAGCCAGTTTCAGGTGTGTAGAGAGGAGGAGCCAGCTTCAGGTGTGTAGAGAGGAGGAGGAGGAGCTTCAGGTGTGTAGAGAGGAGGAGGAGCTTCAGGTGTGTAGAGAGGAGGAGCCAGTTTCAGGTGTGTAGAGAGGAGGAGCTTCAGGTGTGTAGAGAGGAGGAGCCAGTTTCAGGTGTGTAGAGAGGAGGAGCCAGCTTCAGGTGTGTAGAGAGGAGGAGGAGCTTCAGGTGTGTAGAGAGGAGGAGCCAGTTTCAGGTGTGTAGAGAGGAGGAGGAGCTTCAGGTGTGTAGAGAGGAGGAGCCAGTTTCAGGTGTGTAGAGAGGAGGAGGAGCTTCAGGTAAGCCAGCAGAGTCTCTGATCGTCACTCGTCCACACGTGTTACAGGAAGCGTTTAGAGAAGATGAGGCGTGTCTCTCTCTCTCCTCTCTGATCAGATCACATGTTATCATTCAGCTGACTCAGACCTGAAGAGAGCTCACATTAAAGCTCTCACATGTGTTTGTAGAGACAGAGTGAAAGAGTGATCGTGTCTCTGTCAGAGATCGCTGAGAGTCAAACACTCTGAGCTGAGTTCTTTAAGTTCTGATGTTTGTTCAAAGTCAAAGTTTAAAGCAACAAAAAGAAAAAGGCTTCACTGAAATGAAAAGAGCGCTCTGCTGTAACATCATTCAGAAACTAGTCCCGCCTCTGACAGGACAAATCAGCCAATCAAAGTTGAGCTCCGCCCCTGTTTGTCTGACATGGTGTCCTCACAGCACGTGAGTGCGTCGCTCTGCATCCATTAAATATCTACTTCTCCCACTTATTACCAGTATGACAGCTAACGCTTTTATTTTGAAGGTGTAGTGATTTGTATTGACGTGACCCTGACGGCCTCTTAGGTCAAATGTCAACCTTCAACATGTTTTTGTGTATTATTGATGCACCGCCATCTTTGCTAAACAAGCGAGGAAAGCAACAGATACTCTAGAAGATCTTCCTGTGGACTCTCAGATATCCCTCCTTCCTCGTCAGAACCAGAACCAGGACTCTGATGACCTGAGACTCACCTGATGATCCAATGTACAGAATAAACTCTACGGCTCCTAATCTTCTTCTGTGGTGTTTGTTGTGAACATAGACACACACACAGACACACACACAGACACACACACACACAGACACACACACAGACACACAGACACACACACACACACACACACGCACACGCACACGCACACACACACACACACTGACCTCTCAGACGGTTCTGGATTAAAAAGAGTCCAAACTAAACGCTCTCAGCAGACATGATTTCTCTTCTTCAAGTTCACTTCATAGAACACCCCCCCCCCACACACACACACACACACAAACCACTAACAAACACACACTAACCCACTCCCCTCTGAGGGTAACGATGGCGAGCCGCCACATTCCTCACCGCCTGGGAAACAACCAATCACATCACAGGAAGTCAAAGAGGAAGAAGCTGGCTAATACTTTCCTGTCACACACACAGACACACACACAGACACACACACAGACACACACATAGACACACACACACTGTCAGTGAGTTTAAACCATAATTACAGTTCTGCAGAGTTTTAAAGGAAAACACGAGCGGATTCAAACAGATAAAGACATTTTCACACACACACCTTCAGGACCGGCTGCAGGTATTCGTTCAACAAATGGATTCCTTCTCTGTGCATGTACACTGAGACAGGGACAATGTTCCAAATGACCTAATCCAGCTTTAACCATAGCTAACAGTGTCAACGTACTGAGTTCAGTATAAACAGAGAGCAGAGAAGAACACAGACAGGATAATGAAGCACTTGCAATACCTGCAACAAGATCTCACCAGCTGTTAACATCATCAACCAGAACACTTTTACCTGCTGTGTTCAAATAGAGCTACAAAGAGTTCAAACAGAGCTACAAAGAGTTCTAACAGAGCTACAAAGAGTTCTAACAGAGCTACAAAGAGTTCTTACAGAGCTACAAAGAGTTCTAATAGTGCTACAAAGAGTTTTTACAGAGCTACAATGAGTTCTGGCAGTGCTACAAAGAGTTCTTACAGAGCTACAAAGAGTTCTTACAGAGCTACAAAGAGTTCTAATAGTGCTACAAAGAGTTCTAACAGAGCTACTAAGAGTTCTAACAGCTACACAGAGTTCTGAGAGAGCTAAAAAGAGTTCAGAGAGAGCTACAAAGAGTTCTTACAGAGCTACAAAGAGTTCTTACAGGGCTACAGAAGAGTTCTAAGAGAGCTACAAAGAGTTCTAAGAGAGCTACAAAGAGTTCTAACAGAGCTACAGAAGATTTCTAAGAGAGCTACAAAGAGTTCTTACAGAGCTACAGAGAGTTCTAATAGAGCTACAGAAGAGTTCTTACAGAGCTACAAAGAGTTCTAACAGAGCTACAGAGTTCTAACAGAGCTACAGAGAGTTCTAACCGAGCTACAGAGAGTTCTAACAGCTACAGAAGAGTTCTTACAGAGCTACAAAGAGTTCTAACAGCTACAGAGTTCTAACAGAGCTACAGAGAGTTCTAACAGAGCTACAGAGAGTTCTTACGGAGCTACAGAGAGTTCTAACAGAGCTACAGAGAGTTCTAAGAGAGCTACAAAGAGTTCTAACAGAGCTACAAAGAGTTCTAACAGAGCTACAGAGTTCTAACAAAGCTTCAAAGAGTTCTTACATAGCTACAGAGAGTTCTAACAGAGCTACAGAGTTCTAACAGAGCTACAAAGAGTTCTTACAGAGCTACAGAGAGTTCTAACAGAGCTACAAAGAGTTCAAACAGAGCTACAGAGTTCTAACAGAGCTACAGAAGAGTTCTTGCAGAGCTACAAAGTGTTCTTACAGAGCTACGGAGAGTTCTAACAGAGCTACAAAGAGTTCTTACAGAGCTACAGAGAGTTCTAACAGAGCTACAGAGAGTTCTTACAGAGCTACAGAGAGTTCTAACAGCTACAGAGAGTTCTAACAGAGCTACAAAGAGTTATAACAGAGTTACAAAGAGTTCAAACAGAGCTACAGAGAGTTCTAACAGCTACAGAAGAGTTCTAAGAGAGGTACAGAGAGTTCTAACAGAGCTACAAAGAGTTCTCACAGAGCTACAAAGAGTTCTTACAGAGCTACAGAAGAGTTCTAAGAGAGCTACAAAGTTCTAACAGAGCTACAAAGAGTTCTAAGAGAGCTACAAAGAGTTCTAACAGAGCTACAAAGAGTTCTAAGAGAGCTACAAAGAGTTCTTACAGAGCTACAAAGAGTTCTTACAGAGCTACAAAGAGTTCTAACAGAGCTATAGAGAGTTCTAAGAGAGCTACAAAGAGTTCTAACAGAGCTACAGAGAGTTCTAACAGAGCTACAGAGAGTTCTAAGAGAGCTACAAAGAGTTCTAACAGAGCTACAAAGAGTTCTAACAGAGCTACAGAGTTCTAACAAAGCTTCAAAGAGTTCTTACATAGCTACAGAGAGTTCTAACAGAGCTACAGAGAGTTCTAACAGAGCTACAAAGAGTTCTTACAGAGCTACAGAGAGTTCTAACAGAGCTACAAAGAGTTCAAACAGAGCTACAAAGAGTTCTAACAGAGCTACAAAGAGTTCTAACAGAGCTACAAAGAGATCTAACAGAGCTACAAAGAGTTCTAACAGAGCTCTTACAGTTTTCTAACATAGTTTTTACTGGCTTTTTAAAAAGTTATGATAGACTTTTAAAAGTCTCATTTAGTGGGAAACACACTTTTGAGTCCTGAAAGAGTTTTAGCAATCTTTAAGCATGGTCTACCAGAGCTAGAGCTCATTAACATATCTGACAGAGTTCTGGTAAAATCTGGATAAGGGCATAAACAAACACAAAAATAGGATACTTTTAAAACCCTGATCAAAACTGTGATACCCAAGTCCATGTAAACATACTTATAGTTGAAATAGTCTAAGAGAATCCATGAGAGTCCATGAGAGAGTTCTAATAGAGTTCATACAGTTCTTACACTGGACTCTAACAGAGCCCCAACACTGAACTCAGAGTTCAAACAATTTACAATATTCCTACAGAGTTCAGACGGTCTCCCATGGTTCTCAATGACTACTGAGGCTTGACAGAGATCTACCATGGTTCTGACATAGTTCTGGTTTTAACAGTTCTCGCATGTTTCTTGTAGTGTGTCTGTGGATGATCTACTCTTCAGTTCTTGAGTTTCAGTTTGTTCTGCTGCTCGGTTCCCCCTGTTTCCCTCCAGCAGTCGCTATGGTGACGCTCAGCTATGCAGAGTCTGAATACAGTCAGCGGCTCAGAGGAAAGAGGCCTTTGTTACCCACAACCCCTTTCACCTCCTCCTTCTCCCCCAATCAGCCCCCTCTTCAGCTTCTCCTCATCTCAGCTCCATTTTAGACTCTGAGCAGCAGAGACAATCGCTCACATGGCCAACATGTCCCACTACGGTCCCAGTATGATCCCAGGACTATCCCAGTAAGGTTTCAGCTTCCACCTCCCAGCTTAGTTTCTGTACACACAACCAGTTTACACTTTCACTGGATATTACTGGGAATATATTAGAGTCATACTGGCATCATGGTGGAAACAGAGCAAACTGTATATTTACTGGTAACACTGGAATAATTGAGGTGGTGTAATGGGAATTCACTTGGACCAAAATGGGAAACCACTGGAATAATAACTGGACCATAACTGGTTTTACATTTGGAGAATACTGAGAGTGTAATTACATTTATTGTATATACACTGGTGATATATTCTATTATGTATTTGAACCATAGTGGGAACACTGGGAAAGTACTGGATATCTGCAAATCTATTTGGGAAACAGAATGTGTCCATGAGAAAATATAGGAATCAGAAAAGGTCAAAATGCTCCAGCAATACTTGTAGTAAGAAGATCAACTTTATTAACAATTTAGACTATTTTTTTTATTTATTAAAAATATAGGAATCATACTGGGAAAACTGGTGAAATGTAACTTAAAATACAGTTTACTGAAGATATGACTTGGAAAAGTATTTGCTGTTGTCTCACTATCCCACTCAAGCCAAGGTATATATTCCCAGTATACAGCAAATATATTTCAAATACATTATCAGTCTGATCCTGGTAGTGTTATCTCACTGGATTTTCAGTTATTTCTCTTTTTAAACCAGTGTTCCCAGTATGAGTCTGCAGTTTCCAAGTCCTTGTTGCGACTTCAGGGGGCGTTCCTGATCAGGTATAAGAGCATCTTTGAAGGCTTTTAAAGAAAGTTGAAAAATTGTCATGTCAGCACTTTTGTGTTGTACTATCTCGAACGTTCCAGTGTTTCCATAACCTCCTATATTTATCCACATCCCTGTAGTACCAGTTGAATTCCAGTTTATTCGCAGTACAGTCATCATGGAGAATATAAATACTTCATATTTCCAGTTAGTTTACCCTCAGTTTGTTCCCAGTGTTCCCAGTATGTTTTATAGACCTGTCAGTGTACTTCAGGTCACCTAGTCCCCCAGCTGTAGTTAACCAACTGGTCCAGTTTGACCAGTTTGACCTGAGGGAACAATGGACGCTGATTGGACAGGAAGTGAGGTCACAGCCCAGACATCGCACAGAGCTGATCTCATAATGCACCTCTATGAGCCACAGCTTCTGTTCATAAAGATATAAACAACATCAGACACAGTGCCATGAGGGGTTTGTGATGTCATCACTTCCTGTTGTGATGTAACAGCTGCTGTAACTTAATTCCTGTCCAATCAGCTGACAGGAAAAGGAACGGTCACAGAAATGTTTTCTAATGAGCATCGGTTATTATTTTGACCTGGAACTCACCCTGCAGCGCTGTTCCCAACGGGTCAACCATCAGAACTGAAAAAAAGACGCCAGCCCTCAAGTGCCAAAAACTGCAGTTCCTCCAGTGTCCACTAGAGTCTGTCTCCTGCAGTGAGTCAGTCCCCATAGAGCTCCATGTTAAAATGTCTAACTTTACAGCTGCAGTTCCTCCAGTGTCCACTAGAGTCTGTCTCCTGCAGTGAGTCAGTCCTCATAGAGCTCCATGTTAAAATGTCCAACTTTACAGCTGCAGTTCCTCCAGTGTCCACTAGAGTCTGTCTCCTGCAGTGAGTCAGTCCTCATAGAGCCCCATGTTAAAATGTCCAACTTTACAGCTGCAGTTCCTCCAGTGTCCACTAGAGTCTGTCTCCTGCAGTGAGTCAGTCCCCATAGAGTCCCATGTTAAAATGTCTAACTTTACAGCTGCAGTTCCTCCAGTGTCCACTAGAGTCTGTCTCCTGCAGTAAGTCAGTCCCCATAGAGCTCTATGTTAAAATGTCTAACTTTACAGCTGCAGTTCCTCCAGTGTCCACTAGAGTCTGTCTCCTGCAGTGAGTCAGTCCCCATAGAGCCCCATGTTAAAATGTCTAACTTTACAGCTGCAGTTCCTCCAGTGTCCACTAGAGTCTGTCTCCTGCAGTGAGTCAGTCCCCATAGAGCCCCATGTTAAAATGTCTAACTTTACAGCTGCAGTTCCTCCAGTGTCCACTAGAGTCTGTCTCCTGCAGTGAGTCAGTCCTCATAGAGCTCCATGTTAAATATGTCTCTGTGAGCAGACCATCCAACAAGTCTCCACTTTTTACAACCAGTCACATTAGAACTTTATTTTATTTACATGTTAGCAACAATTAGCAGCTAATCTGAATCTGTGCGAACCAAACCTGGACTCAGTGTCGTGGAGGTGTAATGGGGAGACGAGGTGACCCCCACCCTGTAGCGTCTTCAGAGGCGTTACAGTGGAGAGACGGGACCAGCTGATCCAGCAGGGGAGAACAGCGCTGTGTGTGTGTGTGTGTGTGCATGTCTGACTGTGTGTGTATGTGGCAGAAACACAATTTGACCTCACAGACCGGGACGCCGATATTACGCTGTCCCAGAAAAAAAAAGCCTTTTTGTAATGCTCTTTGATAACTTGGCCAGAAGTGACCATCTTTGGAGAGGAGGGAGACCACACCCTCTAATCCCTCATGGTCACTCCTGACTCCAGAGAAGCAACATGCTGACCATCATCCGTCCAGCTCTTCTTCTTCTTTGGTTTTAATTGTAGCATCCACCTGCAGTCATAGGGGGCAGGAGGAGGAGGGGCTCCATCTGAGGCCCCCCACAACCCCCACTGATAGGGGTCAGAGGTCAGTGACTCAGAGCTGGAGTCAATATGGGGGGGGGGCATTGTGTGTGTGTGTGTGTGTGTGTGTGTGTGTGTGTGTGTGTGTGTGTGTGTGTGTGTGTGTGTGTGTGTAGGGGGTTCAGCTGTTTATTTCCCACACGGGAACAATAGAGTTAATATAATATATATATATTTGTTCTTTCTAATCGTAGACTCCTTTCATCATGATTATTTTTCTAAAAGTATCTGTTCATACTTTCATTCACTCCTCTTTATGATTATTTTATTGTTGTTGTGAAATCTTTCTGCTCCTGCTGTATCTAAGTTTTTATGTTTTTATGTTTTATTTAGTTTGTGTTTTTGAAAAGGAGAAGAGAGTTAACACAAAGAAAATAAACTAAAACATTATCGATCTGAAGAGCGAAAAAACAAAGAGGAGAGGAGGAGGAGGAGGGCAGCGCCTTCATCATCATCATCATCATCATCAGTGTGCGTGTGTGTGTGTGTGTGTGTGCGTGTGTGTGTGTGTGTGTGTGTGTGTGTGTGTGTGTGTGTGTGTGTGTGTGTGTGTGTGCTCCGTCGCGCTCCTCTCTGTCGGGCTGCTGCTGTGTCTCGCTCCGGACTCTGACTGAAGGTAAAAACTCTTTCTTTCTTATTTTCATCTTTTGTGACCTGAGGTTTGGAGTGAGGGTCTGCAGAGACTCTGAGGGTCTCTAACTCTGAATCAAACAAAGTTTAAATGTTGGACTGATGGAGGAGGGGGACGACGCGGAGCCGAGCTCAGCCGGACCCGGGTCACTGTAACGGAATCAATCCGGTTTTTAACGGAGATGAAAAAAACACACGTCACAGTCACTTTAACGTTTTTAAACTTTTAAACACTGACGTGACGTCACTTTGGAGAAAATATCGAGTGATCGGCCAATAAAATAATCGACTAAATCAAAGATGGACAAACTGACTCAGCAGCCGGAGGGCAGAAGGGTCCCGACTGTCTTCATTATGTTTCTTATCGGAGATTTAAAGGAACATTGCCTCTTTTTAAAACGTGTTTAAAGTGTTTTAAAGTCGCTCCTCTGCGTATTCTCCTCCGTCTGTCCTCATCACTCTGCACATGTGAGACCTGATTTCACATCAGACGTGTTTAAAGTTTGTTCATTGGGCGGCAGTAGCTCAGTCTGTAGGGACTTGGGTTGGGAACCGGAGGGTCGCTGGATCAAGTCCCGGTGCGGACCAAATATGTAAGTTGGTCTGGTAGCTGGAGAGGTGCCTGAGCACTGCCGAGGTGCCCTTGAGCAAGGCACCAAACCCCCTCCCCACCATCAGCTCAGGAGCGCCTGCTGTGGGCAGCTCCATCACTCTGACATCTCTCCATTAGTGCATGTTCATAAGATCCTGTTTCAGCCTGTGTGTGTGTGTGTGTGTGTGTGTGTGTGTTCATGTGTGTATACTTCAGCCTGTGTGTGTGTGTGTGTGTGTGTGTGTGTGTTCATGTGTGTATACTTCAGCCTGTGTGTGTGTGTGTTCATGTGTATATACTTCAGCCTGTGTGTGTGTTCATGTGTGTATACTTCAGCCTGTGTGTGTGTGTTCATGTGTATATACTTCAGCCTGTGTGTGTGTGTTCATGTGTATATACTTCAGCCTGTGTGTGTGTGTTCATGTGTGTATACTTCAGTGTGTGTGTGTGTGTGTGTTCATGTGTATATACTTCAGCCTGTGTGTGTGTGTTCATGTGTGTATACTTCAGCCTGTGTGTGTGTGTTCATGTGTATATACTTCAACCTATGTGTGTGTTCATGTGTGTATACTTCAGCCTGTGTGTGTGTTCATGTGTGTATACTTCAGCCTGTGTGTGTGTTCATGTGTGTATACTTCAGCCTGTGTGTGTGTTCATGTGTGTATACTTCAGCCTATGTGTGTGTTCATGTGTGTATACTTCAGCCTGTGTGTGTGTTCATGTGTATATACTTCAGCCTGTGTGTGTGTTCATGTGTGTATACTTCAGCCTGTGTGTGTGTGTGTGTTCATGTGTGTATACTTCAGCCTGTGTGTGTGTGTGTTCATGTGTGTATACTTCAGCCTGTGTGTGTGTGTGTTCATGTGTGTATACTTCAGCCTGTGTGTGTGTTCATGTGTGTATACTTCAGCCTGTGTGTGTGTGTGTTCATGTGTGTATACTTCAGCCTGTGTGTGTGTGTGTGTTCATGTGTGTATACTTCAGCCTGTGTGTGTGTTCATGTGTGTATACTTCAGCCTGTGTGTGTGTTCATGTGTGTATACTTCAGCCTGTGTGTGTGTTCATGTGTGTATACTTCAGCCTGTGTGTGTGTGTTCATGTGTGTATACTTCAGCCTGTGTGTGTGTTCATGTGTATATACTTCAGCCTGTGTGTGTGTGTTCATGTGTATATACTTCAGCCTGTGTGTGTGTGTGTGTGTTCATGTGTGTATACTTCAGCCTGTGTGTGTGTTCATGACTACAGAGTGTAAAAACTGAAGTTTCTCCTTGCAGGGATCAATAAAAGTAAATCTTAATGTTGATCTGTGGTCACAGGCAGGAGGTCAGAGGTCACTTATCACAGCTGCAGGTAGAGATGTGTAAGGAGGGACCTAGATAAAGTTTGACTGTTAGAGTTCAGTCTGCTTCACCTCTGATCATCATACCAGCTGATTAGAACTCAGGATATATTTTATATAACGTCTGTGAGATTGTGAGGAGTTTAAAGTTTGTGCGTGGAGCTGATCTAAGTGTTTTGTGTGTTTCCTGTTCTCCGTGTGTGACTGTAGTCTGTCTCTCTGCAGGACCATGCCCCCCCCCCCTCCCGCTCCTCGCCCCTCTCTCCTCCTCTTCAGGGTTACGGCCTGACATGAAGGACTGAATCTGAGGACGCAGTGCCCCCTGCTGGTCTCGTGCTGCCGCTGCAGGCCATGGCTGACTCCAGCTCCTCCGACCTGATCGCCAAACACTACAACTACACAGGGAAGTTCCGTAAGACGGCGTCGGACTCGGGTCTGAAGGCCGACTCCGTGGTCTTCATCATCGTGTGCTGCTTCATCATCCTGGAGAACATCCTGGTCCTCACCACCATCTGGAGGACCAAGAAGTTCCACAAACCCATGTACTACTTCATCGGGAACCTGGCGCTGTCCGACCTGCTGGCGGGCGGCGTCTACACCGCCAACATCCTGCTGTCGGGCGCCAACACGTACAAGCTGACACCCACGCAGTGGTTCTTCAGGGAGGGCAGCATGTTCGTGGCATTGGCGGCGTCCGTCTTCAGTTTACTGGCCATCGCCATCGAGCGCCACCTGACCATGTTGAAGATGAAGCTGCACAACAACGGGAACACGTTCCGCGTCTTCCTGCTCATCAGCACGGTGTGGATGATCGCTGCAGTGCTGGGCGGTCTGCCCGTCATGGGCTGGAACTGCATCGAGAGCATGACGGCGT
>NC_083614.1:34742708-34747708 GCF_963584025.1 Labrus mixtus | reverse complement strand
GATAAAAGAGTTCAATGATTCCATGCAGGATTCTCCACTGGAGGTCTGCATGTCTCTTACACAAGGGGGGTTTGTATAAAGACTCCCAGGAGGGTCTTGACTCAGGAGCTAGCCCCAAATAAGTCCTCCAGGGGGTGTCACTGCGTGCGTTCAGTGTCTTTTTATTCAAAGTCTTAACAATCAGTTTGTAAAAAGTCTTTCCTGCAGCGTCGGCCAGTAGAGGACCAGAACAGTCCTTCAGGTCTGCAGACAGAGTGAACTCAGGAAACGGGTCGGTTTGGTCGAGCAGCAGAGAACCGTCCCCATAGTCCGACATCAGAGACATCTCCGGTCCTGTCAGCTGATGTCTCCAGTGATTCAGCAACCGATCAACGACTCTGGTCGACCTCACCCCCAGACGAGCAGCCAGACCAGCAGGACAGTCCAGCCGAGGTCCGGTCAGCTCCACCACCTGCTCCAGAGTGGAAATCCTGGCACTGCAGAACTTTCCGGACAGGCTCGGTCCAGCCCAGTCAGGAAGATGAAAACGTCCTCCAAACAGTACAGGCTCTTTAAGCAGCCAGTACAAAGAGTGGGAGTGTCCCTGTCTCTGCCTGTTCACCAGACTCCACACGTTAAAAACACTTCGATAAAATCCAGTGACAGAGGAAATGTTCACTTGCTGTAAATCCATTAGAAACAGAGACGAGCTCAGCCCCAGTTCTCCAAACCGCTGTAGAAGACAGCAGGCCAGCGGTCTCCAGACCAGGTCTGCAGGCCCAGTGAGTAGTCTCTGGAGGAACTGCGGGCGGAGAGTAGCCCCCCTGCTGGCCAGGTGGACTAATCCATGTCCTCCTTCCTCTTTAGGGAGGAAGAGTACACTCTGAGGAATCCAGTGTAACCTGTCCCAAAAAAAATCAACTAACACTCTTTGAATGTTACACAGGAGAGAGGACGGAGGGTCGATACAGGTCAGTCTGTGCCACAGGGCAGAGGAAACAAGATTATTGGCTACAAGTACACAACCTTTAAAAGACATCTTTGGCAACAGCCACCTCCATTTATCAAGACGTCCTTTTACTTTTTCTAAAACACCCTCCCAGTTTTTACTAACAAATGTTTCGTTCCCCAAAAACACTCCCAAGTATTTAAAACCTCCTGACTTCCAAAAGAGACCTCCAGGCAGACTGAGCCGACCCCTCAGCTTCTCTCCCACCATCAGTGCTTCACTTTTCAGCCAGTTCACTTTGGCAGAAGATATCGACCCAAACAAATTCACAGTCTCTTTTAAAACATCGATATCTCTCTGCTGGTTGACAAAAACAATGACGTCATCAGCATACACTGACAATTTAAAACTGACATCAGAGGCAGGAAAACGAACACCAGAGAGACCTGACCTCAGTCTGTGAAGCAGGGGTTCAATGGCTAGGGAATATAACATCCCAGATAAAGAGCAGCCCTGCCTCACCCCCCTCTGTACACTAAAAGGAGCACTCAGGCCTCCGTTGATCTTTAGCACACTCGCAATGTCACGGTACAAAACCTGGATCTTAGCTAAGAAACATGGGTTGAACCCAAAGGCGGTTAGAGTCCGCCATAGATGCTGGTGTTCAACCCGATCAAAAGCCTTTTCCTGGTCTAGTGAAATCAGACCAGTGTCTACAGCCAATGAACCAGAGACTTCCAAAACATGCCGAATGAGAGTGATGTTATCACTGATGAGCCTGCCGGGCACACAGTAGGTCTGGTCTGTGTGGATGATCGACCCCATCACCTGCCTTAGTCTGGATGCCAGGACCTTAGACAGGATTTTGTAGTCTGTACAAAGTAATGATACTGGTCTCCAGTTCTTTAGATCCTGATGGTCGCCTTTCTTTGGCAGCAGAGTGATAACTGCTCTCCTGCAGCTCAGAGGCAGACGACCCCTCTCCAAACTGTCTCTTAAAACCTCCAGGAGATCCTCTCCCAGCACACACCAAAACACTTTATAAAAGTCAACAGGAAGGCTATCAATACCTGGAGCTTTTCCATTCTGCAGACTCATGACAGCAGAGTAGAGTTCAGACAGAGACAGCTGGGCCTCCAGCTCTGTGTTGTCTTCAGTGCTGACTTGAGGAAGACCGGTGTAGAAGGACTCGCACACCTCTGGACGATCAACGAACCTGCTCGTGTACAGATCCTTATAAAAACCAGCTGCATGTTTTCTGATCCCAGCAGAATCTGAGATCGATTGTCCACTGCTGGATCGTACAGAGTGAAAGATCTTCTTCTGTCCACTTTTCTTCTCCAGACCAAAAAAGAACTGAGACGGAGCATCCATCTGGGTGACATCCAGGAACCGAGACCTGACCAGAGCCCCCTGTGCTTTAACGCCCAGCAGGTTGGCTAAAACCGACTTTTTAGATTTTAGGGAAGCTAAATGTCCCTGATTTCCTGTGGCATCAACTAAACCCTGTAGTTCTACCACTTCAATCTCTAGATCTCTCAAAGATCTGGTAATGTCCCTGGTGACATTGCGAGTGTACTGCTGACACAACTGTTTAATCTGACTTTTTCCAAAGTCCCACCACTGCTGAATGGTTTTAAAATCAGACTTAAGCTGTCTGTGAGTGACCCAAAAGTACTCCAGTGCAGACTTAAAAGCTTTATCGTGCAGCAGTGTGGTGTTAAAATGCCAATACGCACTTTGAAGTCTGACATTCTTAATAAAAACAGAGCAATAAACGAGACAGTGATCAGTGAAGCCTACAGGAACAATAAGACACTCTTTAAAAACATTCATGTTGTGTTTAAAACAATAAAAGAGATAAAACATTGTCTTTAGAGTGACTCCATGTGTACTGTCTGTGTGTGTGGTGTAAACTCCTCCACACATCCAGCAGCTCGTGTGTTTCTAAAAACTGTCTGAGTCTGTGTGAGGAGGCGCTGTGAGGCTCTTGGTGGTTTCTATCTAAACCTGGGTTTGCTGTGCAGTTAAAATCCCCCCCCAAGAATAAATACTCTCCTGTACTGCACTTTTTAACAGTGTCACACAAAACACTCAACACACTCAATCTGTCCACAGCGTGACATGGGACATACACATTAATCAGAGTCATTTTTACATTTTCATACTGCACTCTAATTTTCAATAAGCAGCCTTCAATGACCTCCTCTACTTCACACGAAGCAGGCAGAAAGCCTCTAGAAAAAATGAAGCCGACTCCTCCACTACAGGTGGACTTATGGCTGAGGATCACCTCCCCAGGCCACTCCTTCCTCCACTGACTCTCCTTCTTAGAGTCACTGTGTGACTCCTGAAACATTCAAATATCTAACTTTTTGAACTCCATCAGTTGAAATAGTGCAGCTCTTTTTGCATCATCTCTCGCTCCATTTAAATTTAAGGTGCCAATTTTAAATTCACACATTGAGAGATAGGAGTTTAAAAAAGAAACAAGATAAAAACACAACAAGAGGAAAGAGATGAGACCCAGTCTAAACATCATCATCGCTGATTTGTGCTTTCGCTTTCCCGATCAGTTTTTTGAGACAAAAGATCTCTGGACCTGTGAGGCCGTCGTTACCAAAAGCACCGGAGCTCCTAGTTAAAGGCCGAGCTGAACTTAAAAAACACTTCAGGTCTGGAAAGAAATCCTCTAAATTGAGCAGCCTGAGGCCCTTGGTGTCCTGTAGAAACTTTTTAATGTGAGCTGAGGTGTAAGTGACTGGACCTTCTTGTGTGGACATGAGCTCACTGTCACTCTCTGCTCTTACTGCTCCTGTCTTTCTGTCCTTCTTCACTGCTTTAGCACTGCCCTGAAAGCTTTCAATCTTCCTCTTCTGAGAGATCTTTAATGACTCTTCATCAGACATATCCTCATCCTCAACATAATCAACACACACACTATTACTTTCCTGACTTACCTCATCACATCCAGTTCTCTCTTTTTCTTTGTCTTCCTGTTTACTGTTCTTTACCTGGCCCTCATCACTGACCACTGACAGTTCTTCCACATCAGACACTTGACTTTTCTGAGGTCCAGCAGCAGCTCTGTCTGAGAAAACTCCGCTTGGACCCTCTACAGCGGCCTCAGCTCCGCCGAGAACCGCGGCGGCAGCATCGAGCGGTACCGCGTCTGCAGCGGCAGCCGGCCCGGGGGTCACAGCGGCCGCCGTGACCTCAGCAGCCGGCCCGGGGGTCACAGCAGCCGGCCCGGGGGTCACAGCAGCCGGCCCGGGGGTCACAGCAGCCGCCGTGACCTCAGCAGCCGGTGCTGCCTGAGCATTTCCCCGCACATGAACATTTTTTTCCGGGCAAGAGCGGATTAAATGTCCCTCTCCACCACACCCAAAACACTTCATGGTCGCTGATGTTGCGAACACCATGTAATTAAAACCATCGACTTTGAAATTAAAAGACAAATTGAGATCATCTGAATTGTTTTTCATGACCATGAACACTTGTCTTCTGTGACAAACAACGTGTTTGAGCAGGGGGGACTTACATCCCAGAGACACCATTTTAACCTGGGATACTACCTGCCCATACCTGGACAGCTCTTTAACTAACATTTCATTTTTAATGAACGGGGGGGCGTTAGAGATGGTGACTCTCTTAGCCGGGTTGATCAGGGGGAGAACAGAGGTGAAGGTGTCTTTAATGACTACACCTTGTTCTACCACATCGTTGACTTTAGCCGTGCTCTCTAAAAAAATAACAATGGCCCCGTTCATGCGGGAGGCAGACCTCACGCTGCCGTAACCCACCACCTCTCCAACCGCTAAACTAGCCTCCTCCACCGAGCAGCTGACAGCCGGCACCAACTTCACTGCATGTGTCAGCTTCTCAAAAGTCCAGCTCCACGTCTACGACGGAGAGACAGAGAGAGAGAGACAGAGAGAGAGAGACAGAGAGAGCGAGAGAGAGAGAGACAGATAGAGAGAGAGAGACAGAGAGACAGATAGAGAGAGAGAGACAGAGAGAGAGAGAGAGAGAGAGAGGGAGGGACAGAGAGAGAGAGAGAGAGAGAGAGGGA
>NC_083614.1:34679652-34742508 GCF_963584025.1 Labrus mixtus | reverse complement strand
TATTATATTATATCATATTATATTATATTATATCATATTATATTATATTATATCATATTATATCATATCATATCATATTATATTATATTATATCATATTATATTATATCATATCATATCATATTATATTATATTATATCATATCATATCATATTATATTATATCATATTATATCATATTATATTATATTATATCATATTATATTATATCATATCATATCATATTATATTATATTATATCATATCATATCATATTATATTATATCATATTATATCATATCATATCATATTATATTATATCATATTATATCATATTATATTATATTATATCATATTATATCATATCATATCATATCATATTATATTATATTATATCATATCATATCATATTATATTATATCATATTATATCATATCATATCATATTATATTATATCATATCATATCATATTATATTATATTATATCATATCATATCATATTATATTATATCATATTATATCGTATCATATCATATTATATTATATTATATCATATTATATCATATCATATCATATCATATCATATTATATTATATCATATTGTATTATATCATATCATATCATATCATATCATATTATATCATATTATATTATATCATATTGTATTATATCATATCATATCATATCATATCATATTATATTATATTATATCATATCATATCATATTATATTATATTATATCATATTATATTATATTATATCATATTATATTATATCATATCATATCATATCATATTATATTATATTATATCATATTATATTATATTATATCATATCATATTATATTATATTATATTATATCATATTATATTATATTATATCATATTATATTATATTATATCATATTATATTATATTATATCATATCATATTATATTATATTATATCATATTATATCATATCATATCATATTATATTATATTATATCATATTATATTATATCATATCATATCATATTATATTATATTATATCATATTATATTATATCATATCATATCATATCATATTATATCATATTATATCATATTATATTATATTATATCATATTATATTATATCATATCATATCATATTATATTATATTATATTATATCATATCATATCATATCATATCATATCATATTATATTATATTATATCATATCATATCATATTATATTATATCATATTATATCATATCATATCATATTATATTATATTATATCATATTATATTATATCATATCATATCATATTATATTATATTATATCATATTATATTATATCATATCATATCATATCATATCATATTATATCATATTATATTATATTATATCATATCATATCATATCATATTATATTATATTATATTATATCATATCATATCATATCATATTATATTATAGTATATCATATTATATCATATCATATCATATTATATTATATTATATTATATTATATTATATCATATCATATTATATCATATTATATTATAGTATATCATATCATATCATATTATATTATATCATATCATATTATATCATATTATATTATAGTATATCATATCATATCATATTATATTATATTATATTATATCATATCATATCATATCATATTATATCATATCATATTATATTATATCATATCATATTATATTATATTATATTATATCATATCATATCATATTATATTATATCATATCTTATTATATTATATTATATTATATCATATTATATTATATTATATCATATCATATTATATTATATCATATCTTATCATATTATATTATATCATATTATATTATATTATATCATATTATATTATATTATATCATATTATATTATATTATATCATATTATATTATATCATATCTTATTATATTATATTATATTATATTATATCATATTATATTATATTATATTATATCATATCATATCATATCATATTATATTATATCATATCTTATCATATTATATTATATCATATTATATTATATTATATCATATTATATTATATTATATTATATCATATTATATTATATTATATTATATCATATTATATTATATTATATCATATTATATTATATTATATCATATTATATTATATTATATTATATCATATTATATTATATCATATTATATCATATCATATCATATTATATTATATCATATTATATTATATTATATCATATTATATTATATTATATCATATTATATTATATCATATCTTATTATATTATATTATATTATATTCAGAAGTTTGATTTGATATTTGATGATGAACATGTCGAGATGGTTTTCTGTCTGATGAGCTTTTAAAAACAGGAACGAGTTCTTTAACCCGGGTGTGTCAGTAAGGCGCCAGCTGCCGCTCACTCCCCGTGTGGCGTTGGTTGAATGATTTGACCTCCTGCAGGCGGTCTCTACATACCTCTGCTCACTTTGGTTTCTTTAACATGTTGGTCTGATTTTTTAAACCATTATGTTTTGAACTGACTTCCTGCTTGTCTCTGATTGGTCGATAGGGTGGACGGCTGCTGCCAGGTCATATTGGAGCGGTGAGTAAAGATCTCTAATCTCCAGACGCACACGGGCGTGTGGAAGTGTTCTGGTTCATGTTTGTAGTCTGAGCTGGTTTGACCAATCAGGCGTCAGCAGGCTTTAGCGTGTTTCTACACGTATCCCGCGCTGCGTCGGAGCAGAGCTTTACAGTTTTTAAAGGTGTTTGTCCAGGTGGCTCATTTATTAACCACACGTGACTTTATGTTCAGTGAATTTAAAAAGTGACATTTTGAATTTTAAAATGTGTTTCGACTTTTGGAGACTTGAGAAGAGGTTTTGCTCTCTGTGTGTCATTTTAGTGTGTTAGCTGTAAAACTGTAAAACACTGCCCCCAGCAGGCCACGCAGAGTAATACACTCACAGCTGTTTGACACCAGGACCAGGACCAGGACCAGGACCAGGTCTCAGCACATCTGATCCTGTTTGTCTTCTTCTGACCACGCCCCCTCTCTGCAGATAAACCGTCCATCATCATCAGTGACGATGAAATCGAGGACGGTGGATCGGTGAAGATCACCTGCACGCAGCCCATCGACTACAGCGGAGGAGAATGTCGCCTGTACAGACGGCACGCCGCCGTCCCGTTCAGAGAGACGAAGGAGGCGGGCTTCCTGTGCGTCTTCCTGCTGTCCTCCGACGAGCTGCTGGGGAGACGACATCCTGTGGGCAGCAGGGTCTACTTCACCTGCGACTACCACCTGCAGCAGTACACCTCGGTGAAGAGCGACGTGGGCGGGGTCACTGTGTGGGGTAGGAAGAGTCCCTGATGCTAAGCTACGCTAACACTAAGTTAGATTTTAGTTCAGTGTGTCTGTTTGTGGTCTCTGGTCCAGGTAGCAGTCCCGGTCCTCGTCTGTCCGTCAGCCATCGTTTCCTCTCACCTGAGGAAAGCGTGGCGGTCACCTGTTCCCTGCCGCACCCCCCGGCCTCCAGCTGTTACTTCTACAGAGACCAGGTCATCGTGGCTCGGGGGTCCTGCAGCAGGAACCTGACCGGACTGCAGCTCGGGGTCTGGAAGAAACCGGCCCCACTGCTTCCTGTCAACCTGACCTGCAGATACTATCCACGCCACGACCTGCAGATCCGCTCGGAGCTCAGCAACCACCAGCAGCTGTTTGTGCTCGGTGAGGAACCAATCAGATCCTCCCTAACCCTTCAGAGGGCGGAGTTAGCCTGCAGTTAGCACTAAACCACCTCCGAGGACTTCAGACTTCCCTTTCCACGCGTCGTCTGAAAGACCTGGTCCAGGAGTTGTTAGCTTAACTTCTCTGATATCAGAACCTGGTCCTGGTCCTGGTCCTGGGAGTCCTTATTCTTATGCAGTGTGTGTTAGTGGATCTCATCACAGCCAATCAGCATCAAGTGTGGTTTTTAAGAACCCCACTTTAGATCAGATCCATCCAGATCAGTTCTGGTCCCGGTCCGGGGTTTCCAAACCTTTCTGCTTGCGCCCCTAAAATCAAGGTGCCAGAGACAGGAGACCCCGCCCCCGTCCCCGGAGGTAGTTAACGCAACGCTACGGCTCACAGGTGCTAACAGGCCGATCCAAACCGCCTAAAAACCCCTGAACTGAACTTTTATAACGTTGTTTATCTCCACGTTTAGACTTCACTAAGTGGACAAAGTACAAACCTCTACTTAACGAACCCCTGGTCTAGATCACTGGAGTTCAGTTCATATCAGTCCAGGTTCTTTCAGTCTGGATCAGTCTGGATCAGTCTGGATCCTGATGCAGACTGAACAGGTTACTGTCCCTTTAATTCTGTTTTGCTTAGATTTGATTGGTCCAGGAGCAAAGTCATCAAAGTCCTCCAGCAGGTCAAAGGTCATCGTGGGATGCAGTCAGCAGGTTTGGCTCATGTCTCTAGTCTGTTTTCAGATGTGGGCGGAGTCTCGGCGTCAGTGAACTGCAGCGTGTCGGTGGAGGACGATCAGCTGGAGGCGTTCAGGGACAGCTGGACGTCTGTGGGAGCCGACGGACGGACGCTCACTGTTCAGGTGACGAGGGGAAACCTGACCGCAGACCAGACCTGTGACTACATCCAGGCCTGATCCCCCCCCTCCTCATAATGGCTGAGCTCAGTTACAGTCTGAAAAAAGGGGCGGGTCTCTGAACCCCCCCCCAGGTCTGGTTTGTTAATCCTGTTGATTCTCTTCTAACCCCTAATAAAAACAAATGAACCAATCACAGGACTTCTTCTCTTCTTGTTGTGTAATGAGCTGTAGGTTACTTATTCTCTTTAGACTCTTTATTAATCAAACACAGCTCTTTAATAGTTCTGTTTTATTCTGATTTGAGCTTTGCTGATGTAAACGTGTTTCTCATGACAATAAAGCCCTAAACAGATATTTAGATAGAGCAGCAGAAAGAACAGGCAGTACATGCTATGAATATAATATATAAATATATGAAAATATACATATATAAATATAAAAATATATAAATATAAAAATATAAATATATAAATATAAAAATATATAAATATATGAATATAAAAATATATAAATATAAAAATATAAAAATATAAATATAAAAATATAACAATATATGAATATAAAAATATAAAAATATATAAATATAAATAAATATAAATATATAAATATAAAAATATAAATATAAAAATATATAAATATAAATAAATATAAATATATAAATATAAATATATAAATATACAGGAAGGCAGATCTATAGACGTGTTTCTGTCAGGCAGTGTGTGTGTGTGTGTGTGTGTGTGTGTGTGTGTGTGTGTGTGTGTGTGTCTGTGTGTGTGTGTGTGTGTGTGTGTGTGTGTCTGTGTGTGTCTGTGTGTGTCTGTGTGTGTGTGTGTGTGGTTGTTAGTGTGTGTGTGTGTGTGTGTGTGTGTGTGTGTGTGTCTGTGTGGTTGTTAGTGTGTGTGTGTGTGTGTGTAAACTCCACTTTGCCAAACTCCAAGTGCCATGATGACCCCTCTGCGCTCAAGTGGATGACGGGAAATGTAGTCCTTGTCATAGCCGATCAGCCAGCTATTCTCCAGGAAATTAACTCCATTTCCCAGCACGCACCGCGCGTTTTCTTCCTTCCCTCCTTCCTTCCTGCAGCCTCGGCCCTTCTGCCGTGAAAAAGGAAGATGAGAGTCCGCAGCGGTCCGCCGACACCGAACCGAACCTGAGGCGTCCGAGCGGGATGGAGGCAGAGCGGCTGCTGACGGACCCGAGCTCAGCTGCTGCTCCCCGGCCTTGAACGCGTCACGTTCGCCGCTGGAGCCGCGGAGCCCGGAGGAGCGGCGGGTGGAGCTGCAGTCTGCCGGGCCGAGCCGTGCCGAGCCGAGCCGTGCTGAGCCGAGCTGCCGTCCTCTCCCGCCCTGATAACTATGCTGAGCTAGCTGCAGGACTGAAGACTCGATTGCACCCCCGAAACCACACCCGATCTCTCCTGTCCGCCTCTCAGGTGAGTGCTGCAGAACACCTGAGGTTCACCTGGTCCCGCGGGACGGATCAGCACGGATCTGGATCTGTCTCTAGGGTCCTGCTGTCAGTCCGGGACAGGGGTCCTGCTGACACCTGAGACCTGTCAGAGTCTGATCAACTAGCTCTGACTTCCGGTCAGTTTGGTCCAGGTGACAGCAGGGTCATCATGATACCAGTATTACCTGTTTGATACCACAGCTACACAAAGTCCCAGACCCCGGATGTTGAGTCATGTGTTGTTTTTATCACACTTGCACACTTTCTTAAGTTTCCTGTTTTCTACTTTTCCAAACTATCGATCATTAAAGCAGATATCAACATCAGGGGTCTTAGAGACGTTCAATAAAACCGTTAAAAAGAAACATTGAAATAAGTTAAACTGCTGGTATATCTCTGCTGTGACCCCGCCTCCAATCAGTGATGTCACAGCTCTGTTGGCGTGCTGAGTCTTTGATCCGGTCTGGTTTCTGTGGTTTCAGTGACCCTGCAGCATGGAGCGCTCCGGCAGCATCCAGCTCGACATCCCGGACTTCAGTAACTCGGTTCTGTCCCACCTGAACCAGCTGCGCGTTCAGGGCCGGCTCTGCGACATCGTGGTCAACGTCCAGGGTCAGAGCTTCCGGGCCCACAAGGTGGTCCTCGCCGCCAGCTCGCCATACTTCCGGGACCACATGTCCCTGAGCCAGATGAGCACGGTGTCGCTGACCGTGATCCGCAACCCGTCGGTGTTCGAGCAGCTGCTGACCTTCTGCTACACGGGGCGCCTCTGCCTGCAGCTCGCTGACATCATCAGTTACCTGACCGCCGCCAGCTTCCTGCAGATGCAGCACATCATCGACCGCTGCACGCAGATCCTGGAGGGCATCCACCTGAAGATCAGCCTGGCCGACATGGAGGAGGAGCCCTCGGAAGACGCCATCCGGATCACCCGGGTCAACCGGACCCTGGAGGCGGTGGTGAGAGGCGGTGGTCATCACGCCACCCTGCGGCTCCTCGGTTCCCGGGGAGTGGCGGAGGCGTGCGAGGCGATCAGTCCCGTCGAGGAGCCGCTCAGCCCGCCGCCCACCGTGGAGAACAGCGGACTGGAGGGTCCTGAGGCTGCCGCCGCCGCCATCAGAGCGGGCAAAGAACCAATCCTTCGCATCAACCGGGCCGGTCAGTGGTACGTGGAGACGAGCAGCGAGCCGGAGCGCAGCGGCAGCGCAGAGGAGGGGGGCGGGGCAATGGAGCGCGTGAGAATCAAGACGGAGAGGATGGAGGACTGGATCGGAGCGGGAGAGCTCCAAGAGGAGGGGGGGCCCGAAGAGGAGGGGGGCACCGTGATGATCGACACGTCAGGACGCAGCACGCTGGTGACGGGCCCGATGAGCGCTCTCGGGGCGCGGAGCGCTCAACCGTCCTCCAGCTTCAGCGAGACGGACAGGTGAGTCGACCAATCAGGCGCTGCAGGACGCCACCCCGCCTGGAGACAGTTTGTGTTCTCAACATGTGTGTGTGTGTGTCTGTGTGTGTGTGTGTGTGTGTGTGTCTGTGTGTGTGTGTGTGTGTGTGTGTGTGTGTGTGTGTGTGTGTGTGTCTGTGTGTCTGTGTGTGTGTGTGTGTGTGTCTGTGTGTGTGTGTGTGTGTGTGTCTGTGTGTGTGTGTGTGTCTGTGTGTCTGTGTGTGTGTGTGTGTGTGTCTGTGTCTGTGTGTGTGTGTGTGTGTGTGTGTGTGTGTGTGTGTGTGTCTGTGTGTCTGTGTGTGTGTGTGTGTGTGTGTCTGTGTGTGTGTGTGTGTCTCAGGTTCAGTCCCACCGGCAGCGTTGTGGTCGTGGCGGAGCGTCAGAGAGCCAAGAGCGAGTCTCCCAGCAGGGCGGACGAGCTGCGACAGCCGAGCTCCAAGGTACCAGCAGCTCGCCTTCATCTCTGTTTCTGAATCAAACACATAAACGAATCAGAATCAGAATCTGGGTTTATTACCAAGTACATTTACACATACAGTGAATTTGACTTGGTGTGTTGGTGCTAAACAATTAACAAGGAAATAAAGCAGAACTAGCAACAACTTAAATAATACAGAAGAAGAAGATATTACAATATATAAAATAGAATTTAAACATGTAAAATATAAAAAACACAAAATGTAGAAAAGGTGAAATGTAGGAGCTGTGCAGTGGACTATGAGGAAAAAACCGTCTTGATGCTCGTTCTGACCTCCTCGCTGACGCCGCCAGTAGGTCCTCTAAATAGTGTTGGTAAAGTGCGATCTCTTGAAAAACCTCCTGATCTGACACTTAGATATTCACACTCCTAGAACACTCACAAAGAAAGTCCTTGAATCCTCGTAGTGAACTTTAAAAAAACATCAAATCTTGGATACTACTTACGGAAACCTTTCAATATGTTTCCTTCAGTTTGAACACGCCCCACTGACTGCGAGCAGAAGATTCCACTTTGTGTCTCGCAGCATCTGAAGCTCGCTGTCCAACGCGTTAAACTGTAGGACATCTCACGCTTTTATTTTGAAGGTGGAGAAGTGTAGTGTTTTATTCTGAAGAGCCTTTGATGGCGGTTAGCCTAAAAAGATTTGCCCCCATGTTAACGCAAATCAAAGCAAAAAAATGTCCAATCAGGGAGATGGATTTTATTAATGCACCGTTTCCACTTTGCAAATCAAGCTAACGAGCGGTTGATTACGGCGCCATTTGAACCCGGGGAAGAAAGTTTCACATCTGAACTGTAATGAGATGATTGAATTAAAAGAATTCAGTCTATCAGCTCAGTTTGATCCAGCAGAGGGCGCTCTCAGGGTAACTTGACCAACCATTGCATGACCTCTTGACCTCAGTAAATGAAGACGTGATGTTGTGGCACGCAGACTCGTCTCTCTGCAGACAGCAGCTCTCTGATTGGTGGAGAGACACAGGGTCTCTACAAACCTGAAACTCTCCAAGCTGGCTCGCTCTGTGTACGAGTAACGTGTGCGCGCTCTGAACGGCGTTCTCGTCAGCAGGTCATAATGTAAACATAAAGGAGAGCTGACGTGTTTCTGTTGAAGTCGTCACTTTTGGATCGTCAACAAGCTGTTTGTTGGTTTTAGGTTCATTACTGATCCGGTAAAATGAAATGATAATGTTTGGTGTTTGCGGCGGTGGCGTGCACGGGGAGCGTGTTGGAACATTAGTGCGTCATGTTCTAAATTAATAAAGTGTTTTTTTATTGAAAAAGTGACAGCCCTACTGAGACTCTTTACATTCCTTCATTAAACCGTGACCCCCGAACATCTCTTTTCAACTTTCCTCAGTTTGTCTTAACAAACTGATGTTAACAAAACATCTTTAACGCCTCGGTCGACCATCAAATCTCCACCGTGACTTCTAGAATATCTGAACTATCTAAACGATGCCTTTTCATTTCAGAACCTCCTTATTTGCCAGGGGACTCGATGGGTCTCCCTAGAACCTCTTAAATTCCCCAAAGATTCTCCCAAAGGATCCCTAAACCTGTAGGCTCCAAAGACTTCTTGATCCTCCTCAGAATCAACCAGTGGCCCCATAAAGGAATACTTTATGTTAATTACCCCTAGACTCCCCTAAAGCACCACCAGAACCTCCTTAGTGGGCAGTTACCCTAACCCTAACCCTCCAGGACTCATTAGAACCCAAACAGATCCCTAGAGCCTGTGATCCTCCCAAACAACAACTGCAATGTTTTAAAGATAAAACTTTCACTCCTGCAGCTACAACCTCCTAGCTTACCGTGTGTTAGCTCTAAGCGATGATCCCTGCCGAACCCACAAACCTTTCATAAAGATTGAGTTCTTGTTTTTAAAGATTTACAAAGACATAGAACCTCTTAACGGCCTTAAATTAGAAACATTTCGAGCAGCTCTCTAAGTATGGCCGTTAGACCCCTCACTAGGATTCAGACAGGGCCGACCCAAACCGGTAAAGGTAAAATTAAGAGGCTCTGAACCAGTTTACAATTCTACATTTCTCTTATCAGACTCTTTTCTCCAAAGCGACGTACATCAGAGAGTAAGAACAACACAAGCAAGGATCTAGAAAAAAGGGAACAATGTCAGTAAGAGCAAACGATCAGCTTTGAGTCTGATTGGACACACAGGTGCTGACAGGAAGTGACCAGAGGCAAAGCACAACATTGAGGGCAGTTCTTGAGAGCTCTAATCAGTATAGAAACCATCTTATAAGTCGTCGTTATCAAACAAAAACCATCGTCATTACCATCATCATCATCAATAATATGGAGACCATCATCATTAAGTTAGTAGGTATTCATGAAAGAGCTTGGTCTTTAGCTTTTTCTTAAAGGTGCAGAGGGACTCTGCAGATCGACTCGGTAGTTTAGTCCTCTATCTAAGCCCCAGCGGTGAGTCTTGGGCTCAATGTTCATCCAGAGGTTTGAGATTCAGTGTGTTGCATTTTGTTCTTTCTCGTCTGGATTAACCGTTTGCTCTGCTTGTCAGGGGGAGGAGCACGCTGCGTTTGACATGGGAGGTTATGAGGACTACCTGAGGGAGCAGGTAGGAGACCGCTGGTTCCGCTACAACCCCAGGCTCACCTGCATCTACTGCTGCAAGTCCTTCAACCAGAAAGGAAGCCTGGACCGCCACATGCGCCTGCACATGGGCATCACGCCGTTCGTCTGCCGCCTCTGCGGGAAGAAGTACACCCGCAAAGACCAGCTGGAGTACCACATCCGCAAGCACACCGGCAACAAGCCCTTCCACTGCCACGTCTGCGGCAAGAGCTTCCCCTTCCAGGCCATCCTCAACCAGCACTTCCGCAAGAACCATCCAGGCTGCGCCCCCCAGGAGGCCCACAGCGCCTCACCTGAGACCACCACCACCTCCATCACATCCAGGGGGGGCCCGAGTGATGAGGCCTCCCCCAGCCAGGAGGATCCTGAGGGCGGGGGTGGTGGGAGCAGCAGCGGTGGGGGCCAGTACAGCGAGGGTCCTCAGGGCTCCGTCTCCACCACGGGGCCCGACTGACCCGAGGGTAGCAGCAGGGTGGGTTTCAGATGGGGGGGTGGGGGGTGACCCTGATGTTCCTGAACCATCAGGAAAATGAACCTAACGACCGAACGAACACCTCAGAGTCCGAACTGAGATTTTTTTCCGCTTTAAACCGCATCTACCTTCACAAACCAAACGGAACCGATTAAGCTAAAAATTAAGAAACGCCACACACTCCAACAACCTCATACGCCACACAGTGGTCCTCGTTTGCCTCCGTCGATGTTATGTTACAGATTTCTACTTTTATATTACAGCTTCTTATGACTACAGGTTATTATTCACAATGCAGCATCACAACAGTCTGTCTGGTGGAAACTTGCCAAACTACTCAGTGCCAGTTTAACACTTCAATCCTTTATTTTTGCCTTGAGACAATCTGGAGCGGCGAGGGTCAGCTGATAATCCTGCGCTCTCAAAGTGCCACACGGCATGATGAGATTTAGATGCACAAAAAGGTTCAAATGAGAAAAACACGACTGTTAAAGAACGTGTTCCAGTGTGATCGCAGTTTCTCAACTTTAGTGCCGTTAAGGAGGAACAGACTGACACTGTTTCTGTTTCATTTCAAAGTGTACGCAGGTCTCGCACTACACCGTGTCACCCTACTCTCTAAGTCCTCAACTTCAACCAGCGGCCCAATCAGACGCTCACATTCCCCCCCCCCCCTCCGCTTAACCGGCCCTGAAGAAGAAGCTCATTGGCTCATTGGTTGCTTTTGAAAGCTCGGGGTGTAAACAGATAAACGTTCACCTCCATCACGTCCATGAAGTAACAGCAGGCGGAATCTGTGATCACGCTGGATTAGCGGCGTTAGCGTGAATTCTTTAACGTTGTTTTTTTTTTCTCACCTTTGAACCTCGGGTAGATTAAAGGAACCATCGGGCAGCCTGTTGACCGACTCACAGCAGGAAACCTGGACCGAGTCCGAGTCCAGCCTCAGATAAGCTACACAGTTACCTCTCATCACTACGCAATACAGCTGCTGCACCGCACAGCACCACCGGGGGGCGCTCTGACCGACTCACACAGAGAACCCCATCAGTCTTCTCAGATATTTTTATAGACAAGCATGTGTTTGTTTTGTTTTTGTTTTCTTGGACACTTTTTTGCTCTGACAATGTGTGTGACGGACGACAGGAGTTACACGTTAGAGGAGACGGCGTCGACCTGATCCACAACGTCTCGCTCACCTTGAAGTCTGCAGCCAGAACAAAAAACTGAAGCTACACAGATTTTAAAGCTTTTATTTTAACCACAGATGATCGAAGAACATAGAAAGGTAGCTTCAAAGTGTCTCACAGGTGCGGACTCACAGGTGTGGTCTCACAGGTGCGGACTCACAGGTGCGGTCTCACAGGTGTGGTCTCACAGGTGCGGACTCACAGGTGCGGTCTCACAGGTGCAGACTCACAGGTGCGGACTCACAGGTGCGGACTCACAGGTGTGGTCTCACAGGTGCGGACTCACAGGTGCGGACTCACAGGTGCAGACTCACAGGTGCGGTCTCACAGGTGTGGTCTCACAGGTGCAGACTCACAGGTGCAGACTCACAGGTGCGGACTCACAGGTGCGGTCTCACAGGTGCAGACTCACAGGTGCGGACTCACAGGTGCGGACTCACAGGTGCGGTCTCACAGGTGCAGACTCACAGGTGCGGACTCACAGGTGCGGACTCACAGGTGCGGACTCACAGGTGCAGACTCACAGGTGCAGACTCACAGGTGCAGAGGCGTTGATGCATCATCACAGCAGACGCTGTGATCAGGTCGACGTCGATCAGCAGGGACAGGATGAGGAGCTGGACCCTGTCCGACCAGATGGATGTAGAAACCAGGCCAGGTGGACTTAAAAACCCCTCCTGAGAGGGTCAAAGTTCACCTGCTGGAGGAGGAGGGGGGAGCAGGTGAGCTCACCTGGCAACCAAAGGAAAGACAACAACTTCAGCACTTATCGAGGGGAGCGAGAGAGACGGGTTCAAAGTGAACTTTTTATAAACAGAACTATTATTAATCTTCACGTATTATCAGACAAACATATTTAAACTACTAAGATGTTTTTTTTTCATGATGATGTAAGCGAGCTCAGTCCAGGTGTACGCTCGGCGGGCAGGTAGCACACAGATTGGCTGTTACTGTTTCTCTACACAGCTGTGAATCCGACTCTCAGAGGACGTTTCATTTTTTTATGCAAACTGAACTCAGCGGCTCTGTCCTCACTCCGGCTGGATGGACTCGAGTTTTGCCGCCGCCGTCGCCTCACTCTTCAGGCTAAAACAGGAACTATCAGGTATACAGACTTTCTTTATTCAGTGAATCAGACGTTTACCTTTCCCTACGTAGCAGAACGCTAACGGCTAAACCTCAGTGCAGCTACAGGCCGCAGAAACAAAACTCACCTGTAAATAAACTCGGCAGAAGCAGGTTAGAAACTCCTGTGAGTCTCTGCAGAGGGCGACAAAAACACAAATCTGAGCAGGGCAGCGTGGAACTAAAATCAGTGATGACAACGACGAGAGTCTGGGCAGGTTTACTGGTCATCTTCACGGCTTTCCTGACCTTCAGGACGTGTTGAAAGTTAACGACACAAACGTTGAACCCCTACAGAACGAGCAGGAAACACGTGATTATGCTAAGCTAACCATGTTTTTCACTTATTCAGGCTAATGTTAAAAACATCGGGTCGATTGTTCTGGATAAAAACTTTCAGATGATTGAATCTTTAAGTCGATGAGGTTGAACTTTGCACGAGGAGAAATTTGTTGCTCGGCTCGGACTCGAACAGTCGACCTGCGGAGACTCGAGGAGCAGACGGACTGAACTCAGTGCAGCAGAGACCGGAACAGACGAGTCCTTCGTTCAAGGAAAAACACGATTTCTCTTCTCTTTTATAAAATGAATCAAGAAGTCATGAACTTCGAACACGAGCATTTTCAAACGTAAACGGGTCGGCCGCTCTCTGCACTGAAACGTCTTCTTCCATTAACTCGTCATTTCAAACCAGTTTTACGTCAGTTTGATCCATGAAGGAGGAGAAGTCTGATCAGAGTGAAAGAATAATCCACTTCATAAGAAAACATTCGGAATCAGAGTATTTTATTTACCTCGGGTTCTCGTCTCGCTGACTTCACAACCAAACGAGAATCTTTAACATTTAAGAATCTGTAAAGATCAAATCAACGCGCTGAAATCAAAGATGGTTAAACTTCGGCACGAGGTGCTGAAAACGTCATAACTTGAGTTTAAATCAAGGAAAGTTTATTTCTGTCGCACATGGAAGGAGGCGCCACAACACGAAAAGAGACCAATCACAGAGGAGAATAAAAATGCAGGGGTGTGTCCAGAGGGCCACACTAGAAATCTGATTGGCCACTCCAAAAATCCTAAACTGTGATAGGCTATTAGCCGTGTCAAAGGCGGGACTTCCTGAGGATTCAGGCTCACAGTTTGCCCCGTCAGTGTCGAGTCACAGCCCTATGGCGCCCGGGAAACCCCACGCAGGGGCGCCGTGTCACAACGCCAGTTTTTGAAGTTGATAGAAACACTCTGACCTCTGACCTTCGACCAGAGTCGTTAGGATAGAACGGAGTCAGAAGATATTGATGCCTGTTTGATACACAAACACGCACGCACACTGCATGCCGTCCTGGCTGCACAAGTACGTCCGCGATGCATTCGTATGAAACGATACCGACGTATATGTGCAGTAGATTAAAGATCAAAGGTTAATGGTGGTATCAAACAGAACGGTCGACTCTGAACTCCAGTGACCTCTGACTTTTCCTCTTTGATGGATCTTCAGTTTTATTTCAAACTGTGAAAACATCCAAACCTCATCTTCCTCGCCTGTGCTCTTCATCGTCTTTGAGTCGCAGCGACTCGTTTGTTTCACGCCAAACGTCGTTTCGTTCAGTCCGATCCTTTTTCTGTGTGAATATATTCAGTGAGCGCGACCACGACGAGCCTATCGACGAATCATTGGGATCTCTCCACGTTACGAGATCGCTCGTTACTGTTCTTAAAGTATATCCTAATATATCGAAACAAGACGACTTACGTCAAGTTAACTTTTATTACTGTACATTTTTTACAGAGGAGGTACTGAACGCTCTGTAGAGGATTTATGTGAAGATCTTTATGTTGCATGTCTCTGTTGGTGGAGGGGGGGGATGGGGGGATGGGGGGTCAAAGGTTAATTATTAGTTAATAAAAATGTGAAGAAGCTTCTTTCACCATGACCACTAGATCACTCACAGGATGCATCTCCTTTAAAGGAAATAAAGCACTTTAAGTGTCAAACAGCAGCGACTCAACTCTCTTTATTCTCCGACCCACAATGCACCTGTCCTGCATGCACAGGTCAGGTGATCAGGTTCGAAGCCATGAACTGTAAACACGCTGTAAACATGTTAATCTCTGCTGTAAAAACAGACTTTTTAGAATGGGTGTGTATGTGACTTCCTGTGCTTCTGCAGCCAGCCTCTAGTGGACACTCCAGGAACTGCATGATGTTACACTTCAGCCTCTAGTGGACACTCCAGGAACTGCAGGATGTTACACTTCAGCCTCTAGTGGACACTCCAGGAACTGCATGATGTTACACTTCAGCCTCTAGTGGACACTCCAGGAACTGCATGATGTTACACTTCAGCCTCTAGTGGACACTTCAGCATCGGCCTAATGTTTCAACACGGAAGGTTACTGCTTGGTGCAGACTGACAAAGGTTCCTTTGGCCGCTACTCTGGGGCCCTCCTCCACCTTTTCAAACAGTCCCCTCCTCCACCTTTTCAAACAGTCCTCCTCCTCCACCTTTTCAAACAGTCTCCTCCTCCACCTTTTCAAACAGTCCCCTCCTCCACCTTTTCAAACAGTCCCCCCCTCCACCTTTTCAAACAGTCTTCCTCCTCCACCTTTTCAAACAGTCTTCCTCCTCCACCTTTTCAAACAGTCCCCCCCTCCACCTTTTCAAACAGTCTTCCTCCTCCACCTTTTCAAACAGTCTCCTCCTCCACCTTTTCAAACAGTCCTCCACCTTTTCAAACAGTCCCCCTCCTCCACCTTTTCAAACAGTCCCCTCCTCCACCTTTTCAAACAGTCCCCCTGTGGTCTAAATGAAACATCTGTGCTTTGGTCAAAATATAACATGAATCAAGCACCAGAGGAGGTTTGTGACCCTGTATAAACCAGCTCTCTCAGAACGCTCCGTTTTGGTGTGTCTCTTTAAATGCAATGACCCCCCCCCCCCCCCGAGTTTTCCCCGTAGACATCACTCCTCTGTAGAGAGAATAAAAATGGCTGACCTGAGTCAAAGTTTTGTTCTAGTCTGGGGGTGGAGATACCAGGGGAGGGGAATCCCACTGTGACATCACAAGGAGAGCACATTAGAAACAGAGCATTTTCCTCTGTGTTGTAAGACTTATGCAGACCACAAACAAAGGACTGGATGGTTTATTTCACATGTTGTGGGTCAGTAGACTCTCAGGTTACACAGATAAATGTTCAGAAACACTGTACAAGTTTTTATAATATGTCCCCTTTAAGATAAGATAATCCTTTATTCATCCCACAACGAGGAAGCCTAAGTGTGCAATTCAGACTGTGTAGGAGTTTGTCTAGATTTCTGTTCAATAGAAAGAAGAAATGATCCGATATCAGGTGTCTAAGACTTTTAGATTTGTTGCCGTGGTAACAAACAGGTACCGGTAACGGTTGATGTTTAGAAGGGTTTTAAAACCTTTGATGTAAATCAAGATATAGTATCAGGATGAGGCTGATTGGATTAAAAGACCAAATCAAAGCAAACAGTTCTGATAGTTCGGACGTTTCAGCTTTCATGTGTTTTTATTGAAACTGATGCGTGAAGCTGCAGGACGTATCGTCATCGTCAGCATCACTAATAAAATGAAAAAATGAAAAAAACTAAAATAACAAAAAGTTGTGATATCAGCTTCACAAAGTGCACAGGGCTGTAACAAAGAGAGATTTTTATTTTTGAAGTATTTATGCAGTGTTGAAGCGTGAGGAGCAGCGGAGCGTTTTTATTCGCTGCAGGGGTCGGCCACACGCGCCGTGAACAGCAGAGCGTTGATGGTCGACTCTCTGATGAGCAGCAGGAACGGACGGTCGGCCATGAACACCTCCCGGTTTAAGTTCAGGGAACGCCCGATCGCCACCACAGCCGTGGCTGCTGCCGCCTCACTGCCCTCCTCGTTCACCTGCAGACCAAAAGATAGGTTCAGTCAGAAAGACACTCAGGTGTGCACAGATCGACAACACCTGACCTCCACCTGACCTCCTCAAAAGCAGCTGTCAGTGATGTCATAGTTTGTAACTGACCTCCAGGAAGGCTTTATGGAAAGCGTCTGAGATATGGAGACCTTCACCGCCTTCCTCCAACATCCCTGAAACACACAAACTGTTTTCACATCTGCTGAAAATATGGAGATATCCTCCTGATCTGTTCACACATGCTGAACAGCCAGAGACTATCCCTGTCAGACAGGAAGGGGGGGGGGGGCGGTGTCTCCTGAGGTAAGACGTGACGTTCAATGAACGACGTGGAAGTGTTGAACGAAGCAGCAGAGTCCTCCATAGGACTCTATGATGAGAATATGTGTGTTTGTATCAATGCTACATGTAGTTGAAGAGAATCTCAATCTGATCTAAAGAGTGGAGAAGAACAAACTGGAGAACAGGAAACATGCAGCAGCAGGTTGATTAGAGCACGGAGATGGTAGAGGTGGCGTGCAGACAGTCAGTGGTCATGCAGCGATCACAGGGAATAAAGGTCACCACCACCTCCCACTTGCTCCAGGTGAAGACCCCTCACCTGGCAGGCTGGCCATCTCAGAGCTGAACAGGTCGGTCAGTCCCATCGCCTCCAGCTTCTCCTTCAGACTGAAGCTGTCCTCCACCCTGAAGCGAGGGACGTGGACGGCGACGGTGACTTCACTCAGTCCATCCATCCAGCCTGTGAGTTTCTTCAGGTCCAGGCCCTCCTCCACCTCAACACACACACAAGATTAAACAGGAAACACCTGAATCCACGTTCTCTCCAGAGGAGTACCACAAGGCTCTATGTTAGGCCCACTGCTTTACCTTAAAACTACTTTAACGTTATGCAGATGACCCTCAGATCTTTGTTCCCATCATGATTTCAGACCAGATTTTCTCTTTGTTTACATTTAAATCTTATCTGCATGAAAACTCTCTTTTTATACGTCACTGGAATGCTGATGTGCTGTGTGTCCACCTAGCGGTTTTTCCAGACAGAAAGGCGCAGATTGAGCGTCGAGAAGTCCGTCCTGTCTCCATGACAACTGTCTGTTGAACGCGGTCGCTGTATGACCAACACTGCTCCGTTACTTTTTACTGCATCTTTTATATTTGAGATCGTTTATTTTCCGATCAGACACGGAGTGAAGAGGATGTGGGTACATGACACGATCTGTAGGAGACAAAACTAGTATGGGGAATATCAAACATTTGGAAAAGAGCGATGGAGACGTCAACAGCGCCTTTCTGAAAAGATGAAAGATTTTCAACTTGAGCACTTCAAGCGGCTGCACAAAAAAGCAGAGCGCTCTGAAAAAAAAAAAAAAAAACACTGGGCGTTGCACATTTTCACCGGACGACCGTCTGTAGCTGCGAATGCTCTCTACTCATTGAAAACAATTTTTTTTTTAAAATGCTGGCGCTCAGAAAAACACGCTAGGTGGACACTGGGCCTGAATCTGTAATCTACAAACTGTCTAACTCGCAGTCAGGGTGAGCAAATTAAATGGATACAGTTTTGGTTTGAGGCGTTCTGTAACGACGGCCAGAAGGAAGGAGATCACACTCAACAAAGAGTTCAAAGGTCAGGATGTGTGGAGTGTTACTGACGACATGCTAACTATAGTTATTGATGATTTTAATCGGCACATAAACAGGTGTGAAGACGTGAGGATTACCTGACTGAGCGGGGTGCCTCTGGTTGGCAGGACGATCACCATGGTAATGTCGTCGCCGAGGTACGGCATCTCCAGCACCTGCACCTGGTCGTCAGGGAAGTACTTGTACCTGAACTTCTTCTCCTGGTACATCAAGTTGACCGAGCAGGTGCGACTCTCACTGACGTGGAAGTCTGAGGCGTACACCAAGTCTTTGTTGAACTTGTTCTTCCACTGACCCTGAGAGACCAGAAACACGTCAGATACACGTCAGATACACGCCAGATACACCCCAGATACACGCCAGATACACCCCAGATACACGCCAGATACACGCCAGATACACCCCAGATACACGTCAGAAACACGTCAGATACACATCAGATACACGTCAGATACACCCCAGATACACGCCAGATACACGCCAGATACACGTCAGAAACACGCCAGATACACCCCAGATACACGCCAGGTACACCCCAGATACACGTCAGAAACACGCCAGATACACGTCAGATACACGTCAGATACACCCCAGATACACGCCAGATACACCCCAGATACACGCCAGATACACCCCAGATACACCCCAGAAACACGTCAGATACACCCCAGACACATGTCAGATACACGTCAGATACACCCCAGAAACACCACAGATACGTCAGATACACCCCAGATACACCACAGATAGACCCCAGATACACCCCAGAAACACGTCAGATACACCCCAGAAACACGTCAGATACACGTCAGATACACCACAGATACACGCCAGATACACCCCAGAAACACGTCAGATACACGTCAGATACACCCCAGAAACACCACAGATACACGTCAGATACACCACAGATACACGCCAGATACACCCCAGATACACCACAGATACACGTCAGATACACCCCAGAAACACGTCAGATACACCAGATACACGCCAGATACACCCCAGAAACACGTCAGATACACGTCAGATACACCCCAGAAACACCACAGATAGACCCCAGATACACCCCAGAAACACGTCAGATACACGTCAGATACACCCCAGAAACACGTCAGATACACGTCAGATACACCACAGATACACGCCAGATACACCCCAGAAACACCACAGATACACGTCAGATACACCACAGATACACGTCAGATACACCCCAGAAACACGTCAGATACACCCCAGAAACACCACAGATACACGTCAGATACACCACAGATACACCCCAGATACACCACAGATACACGTCAGAAACACGTCAGATACACCCCAGAAACACGTCAGATACACCCCAGAAACACCACAGATACACGTCAGATACACCACAGATACACCACAGATACACCACAGATACACGTCAGATACACGTCAGATACACCACAGATACACGTCAGATACACCCCAGATACACGTCAGATACACCCCAGAAACACGTCAGATACACCCCAGAAACACCACAGATACACGTCAGATACACCCCAGATACACCCCAGATACACGTCAGATACACGTCAGATACACCCCAGATACACCCCAGACACGTCAGATACACCACAGATACACGTCAGATACACCCCAGACACGTCAGATACACCACAGATACACCACAGATACACGTCAGATACACCCCAGACACGTCAGATACACCACAGATACACCACAGATACACCACAGATACACCACAGATACACGTCAGATACACGTCAGAAACACGTCAGATACACCACAGAAACACGTCAGATACACGTCAGATACACCACAGAAACACGTCAGATACACCACAGAAACACGTCAGATACACCACAGAAACACGTCAGATACACCCCAGAAACACGTCAGATACACCACAGAAACACGTCAGATACACCACAGAAACACGTCAGATACACCCCAGATACACCACAGATACACGTCAGATACACGTCAGATACACCCCAGATACACGCCAGATACACGCCAGATACACGCCAGATACACCCCAGATACACCCCAGATACACCCCAGAAACACGTCAGATACACCCCAGAAACACCACAGATACACGTCAGATACACCCCAGATACACCACAGATACACGTCAGATACACCACAGATACACGTCAGATACACCCCAGAAACACGTCAGATACACCCCAGAAACACGTCAGATACACCCCAGAAACACCACAGATACACGTCAGATACACCACAGATACACCACAGATACACGTCAGATACACGTCAGATACACCCCAGATACACGTCAGATACACCCCAGATACACGTCAGATACACCCCAGACACGTCAGATACACCAGATACACGTCAGATACACCCCAGACACGTCAGATACACCACAGATACACCACAGATACACGTCAGATACACGTCAGATACACGTCAGAAACACGTCAGATACACCACAGAAACACGTCAGATACACGTCAGATACACCCCAGATACACCACAGAAACACGTCAGATACACGTCAGATACACCACAGAAACACGTCAGATACACCACAGAAACACGTCAGATACACCCCAGAAACACGTCAGATACACCACAGAAACACGTCAGATACACCACAGAAACACGTCAGATACACCACAGAAACACGTCAGATACACGTCAGATACACCACAGATACACGTCAGATACACGTCAGATACACGCCAGATACACCCCAGAAACACGTCAGATACACGTCAGATACACCCCAGAAACACCACAGATACACGTCAGATACACCCCAGATACACCACAGATACACGTCAGATACACCACAGATACACCCCAGAAACACGTCAGATACACCCCAGAAACACGTCAGATACACCCCAGAAACACGTCAGATACACCCCAGAAACACCACAGATACACGTCAGATACACCACAGATACACGTCAGATACACGTCAGATACACCACAGATACACGTCAGATACACCCCAGAAACACGTCAGATACACCCCAGAAACACCAGATACACGTCAGATACACCCCAGAAACACCACAGAAACACGTCAGATACACGTCAGATACACCACAGATACACGTCAGATACACCACAGATACACCCCAGAAACACCACAGATACACGTCAGATACACCACAGATACAGCCCAGATACACGTCAGATACACGTCAGATACACCCCAGAAACACGTCAGCTACACCACAGATACACCACAGATACACGTCAGATACACGTCAGATACACGTCAGATACACCACAGATACACGTCAGATACACCACAGATACACGTCAGATACACCACAGATACACCCCAGAAACACGTCAGATACACCCCAGAAACACGTCAGATACACCCCAGAAACACGTCAGATACACCCCAGAAACACCACAGATACACGTCAGATACACCACAGATACACCACAGATACACGTCAGATACACGTCAGATACACCCCAGAAACACCCCAGAAACACGTCAGATACACCCCAGAAACACCACAGATACACGTCAGATACACCCCAGAAACACCACAGAAACACGTCAGATACACGTCAGATACACCACAGATACACGTCAGATACACCACAGATACACCCCAGAAACACCACAGATACACGTCAGATACACCACAGATACACAGATACAGCCCAGATACACGTCAGATACACGTCAGATACACCCCAGATACACGTCAGATACACCACAGATACACCACAGATACACGTCAGATACACGTCAGATACACGTCAGATACACCACAGATACACGTCAGATACACCCCAGAAACACGTCAGATACACGTCAGATACACCACAGATACACGCCAGATACACCCCAAATACACCCCAGAAACACGTCAGATACACCCCAGAAACACCACAGATACACGTCAGATACACCCCAGATACACCACAGATACACGTCAGATACACCACAGATACACGTCAGATACACCCCAGAAACACGTCAGATACACCCCAGAAACACGTCAGATACACCCCAGAAACACCACAGATACACGTCAGATACACCACAGATACACGTCAGATACACCCCAGATACACCCCAGATACACGTCAGATACACCCCAGATACACGTCAGATACACGTCAGATACACCCCAGACACGTCAGATACACCAGATACACGTCAGATACACCCCAGACACGTCAGATACACCCCAGATACACCACAGAAACACGTCAGATACACGTCAGATACACCACAGAAACACGTCAGATACACCACAGAAACACGTCAGATACACCCCAGAAACACGTCAGATACACCACAGAAACACGTCAGATACACCACAGAAACACGTCAGATACACGTCAGATACACGTCAGATACACGCCAGATACACCCCAGAAACACGTCAGATACACGTCAGATACACCCCAGAAACACCACAGATACACGTCAGATACACCCCAGATACACCACAGATACACGTCAGATACACCACAGATACACCCCAGAAACACGTCAGATACACCCCAGAAACACGTCAGATACACCCCAGAAACACGTCAGATACACCCCAGAAACACCACAGATACACGTCAGATACACCACAGATACACCACAGATACACGTCAGATACACCACAGATACACGTCAGATACACCCCAGAAACACCCCAGAAACACGTCAGATACACCCCAGAAACACCACAGATACACCCCAGATACACCACAGAAACACGTCAGATACACGTCAGATACACCACAGATACACGTCAGATACACCACAGATACACCCCAGAAACACCACAGATACACGTCAGATACACCACAGATACAGCCCAGATACACGTCAGATACACGTCAGATACACCCCAGAAACACGTCAGCTACACCACAGATACACCACAGATACACGTCAGATACACGTCAGATACACGTCAGATACACCACAGATACACGTCAGATACACCACAGATACACCCCAGAAACACCACAGATACACATCAGATACACCACAGATACAGCCCAGATACACGTCAGATACACCCCAGAAACACGTCAGATACACCACAGATACACGTCAGCTACACCCCAGAAACACCACAGATACACGTCAGATACACCACAGATACACCACAGATACACCACAGATACACCCCAGACACGTCAGATACACCACAGATACACGTCAGATACACCACAGATACACCCCAGACACGTCAGATACACCACAGATACACCCCAGACACGTCAGATACACCACAGATACACGTCAGATACACGTCAGATACACCCCAGAAACACGTCAGATACACGTCAGATACACCACAGAAACACGTCAGATACACGTCAGATACACCACAGAAACACGTCAGATACACCACAGAAACACGTCAGATACACCACAGATACACCACAGATACACGTCAGATACACCCCAAAAACACGTCAGATACACCACAGATACACGTCAGCTACACCCCAGATACACGTCAGATACACGTCAGATACACCACAGATACACCACAGATACACGTCAGATACACGTCAGATACACCACAGATACACCCCAGAAACACCACAGATACACCCCAGATACACGTCAGATACACCACAGATACACGTCAGATACACGTCAGATACACGTCAGATACACCACAGATACACGTCAGATACACGTCAGATACACCACAGATACACGTCAGATACACGTCAGATACACCACAGATACACGTCAGATACACGTCAGATACACCACAGATACACGTCAGATACACCACAGATACACGTCAGATACACGTCAGATACACCACAGATACACGTCAGATACACCACAGAAACACGTCAGATACACCACAGATACACGTCAGATACACCACAGATACACGTCAGATACACCACAGATACACGTCAGATACACGTCAGATACACCACAGATACACGTCAGATACACCACAGATACACGTCAGATACACGTCAGATACACCACAGATACACGTCAGATACACGTCAGATACACGTCAGATACACCACAGATACACGTCAGATACACGTCAGATACACCACAGATACACGTCAGATACACCACAGATACACGTCAGATACACGTCAGATACACGTCAGATACACGTCAGATACACCACAGATACACGTCAGATACACCACAGAAACACCCCAGAAACACGTCAGATACACGTCAGATACACCACAGAAACACGTCAGATACACCCCAGAAACACCACAGATACACGTCAGATACACGTCAGATACACCACAGATACACGTCAGATACACCACAGATACACGTCAGATACACCACAGATACACCACAGATACACGTCAGATACACCACAGATACACGTCAGATACACGTCAGATACACCACAGATACACGTCAGATACACGTCAGATACACCACAGATACACGTCAGATACACCACAGATACACGTCAGAAACACCACAGATACACGTCAGATACACGTCAGATACACCACAGATACACGTCAGATACACCACAGATACACGTCAGATACACCACAGATACACGTCAGAAACACCACAGATACACGTCAGATACACGTCAGATACACCACAGAAACACGTCAGATACACCACAGATACACGTCAGATACACCACAGATACACGTCAGATACACCACAGATACACGTCAGATACACCACAGATACACGTCAGATACACCACAGATACACGTCAGATACACCACAGATACACGTCAGATACACGTCAGATACACCCCAGAAACACCACAGATACACGTCAGATACACGTCAGATACACCACAGATACACGTCAGATACACGTCAGATACACGCCAGATGGACTGGTTGTCATGCACCCCTGCTGAGAGTTATTCAATGGAAAATGTTTCCCTCTATGCTGACAATATCCTGCTTTATATTTCTTTTGCTTTGTCACATGTTTCAGGATCAGTTCAGATTATTTCCAGGCTTTAAATTAAACTACTTCTTATGAAATTCAGTCTAGATTACTTCTTTGTAAAAGTTTCCAAGAAGGTCACACATTATCAGAAATCCACTTCTCCATGTTGGAGAAGTCTCAATGATGAGAAAAGTCCATCCTCTCCATCTTCTGCCTGCTCCACTTTTCAGAAAATGTGTGCTCAAACAGGCCGTTAGGAGATTTTCTCTTCATGACATCACAAAGGGCAGTAGCCCCTCCCCCAGGTGGGTGACACTCCCACAGCTAGGTGTTTGTTCTGCCCTCTGAGTCTGCCTTCTCACCGTAAACAATAGGACATGGAGCGAGAAAGACAGAGTACACCCAAGCCCTTCCAGAGAGGGGGCGTGGTCAGACACAGCTCATTTACATATTTAAAGGTACAGACACAGAAACAGCCTGTTCTGAGCAGGGCTGAAATAGAGGGGTTGAAAGACATGATCAAACACCTGGACAATGTAGCATCACCTGACTCCTGGACTTCAGGTGTGTGTGTGTGTGTGTTCGGTACCTTGAAGTAGATGGTGTTGACGAGGACCAGGATGGTGTTGGAGTCCAGCGCCCCATGTGGCAGTGTGTCCTGAATCAGGTTCTCCGTCTTGTTAGAGATCCAGTCGTTGATGGTTATCCGAGCCTTATCCGGGTTCTCCTGCAGAACAGAACCACGATGCTTAGAGTCAAATCTGAGCCCTGATTGGTCCATTGTGGACAGGTGTCAGGTTACCTTGAAGTTGAGGGGCAGCAGCTTGGCTCCGTAAACCATCTCGCTGATGTTCTGGTACGTCTCGTTGAAGATCAGAGATTTGTCTCCGAACAGGCGGTTGGCGGAGACGAGCTCGGTGGCGTCGCCCTTCTTCCTGTAGAGACGACAGTTGAGTTTGGCGAAGAAGAAGTGCACCTGATCGGACGTCTTCTCTTTGATGGTGTCGAACTCAAACACCTGCAGAAACAGGTGGTCAGTGAGGGGAGTCTGCAGCAGGTTCTGTCTGCACGTTCTCTCTTACCTTCATGATCTGCTGCAGTGTCCTGTTGCACGCGCCCAGTTTGGTCATGGCGAACGCCGTGGAGATGCTGATTGGAGACATGAAGATGTTGGCGTCCGGCGTCCTGCTTAGGGACAGCTGTTTGTACAGCGACAGGGCGAAGCGACCGATGGCCTTGGACAGCTCCCACACTCGGGGGTTAGTGGACTCGGGGACCCGCTCCGGCTCGTCGGTCGGGTCCTCGGGGGACTCGAGGTCGGGGCTGCGGTAGATGCAGCGTGGCTCCAGAGGGAGGTCTCTCGGTTTGGCGCCGCAGATGTCGGCATCTACGGCGAGGGCAAGGAGGGCAAGGGACGCCAGAACCAACAGCCAATCAGCAGCCCTCATTCTGAGCGCCAATCAGAGGAGAGCAATCAAACTAGTTCCAGGAAGAGTTTTACCGTTTCATCTCGAATCACAAAAACTGATTAAAAAACGTTTTTAAACAAGACGATCAAATATTTAAAAGTGAACCACGATGTTTAAAACGGTGATATTTATTTATTTAATAATAAACAGCAGTTCCTCGAGTGTCCACTTTAGCCCGTTTTTATCAACATGTTTACAGAACTGGACGAGGTGGTCTGAAAAGTCGATTTCTACGGAGGCCCTGAAGGGTCAAATGTTAAGAGTAGCTCTACAGATCTACAGTTTGTGATAAAAACCATGAAGAACTTCAAAAACACAAAATGTAAACATTAAGTGAAGAAGCAATGCAGTGACTCCCACACACACAAATGAAAACACCACAACACACACACCAAAACAACACATCAACACATGCAGTGACTCTCACACACACACACACAGTGACACACACACACTCGGCCGTCAGCCGTCGTGAAGCGTTCATTTGGTCTCATTAAACCTGAAACGATCGTTTGATAATATTTACACCTCAACGGATCAAATGATTAAAACCTCACGCAGACGACCAGTCGGTGAACCTGTCTAACACATCCAGAGCTCACCTGAAGGAGGAAGCAGTGAGATGTTACCTGAGCAGGTCGAGCAGATTCAGACGGCGTTCTTCAGTTTGAGCTGAAGTCAGGTCAGCGTCCTGCAGAGCACTGAAACATCACAGCAACCTTTGAGACATTGATCGTCTGTCAGTCAACAGCTCGCAGCGCCAGGAACATCTGATCAATAACACAGTGCAGGACACTCAGCTGACCAGCAGGGGGCGGGGCAACACGAGGAAACAACACACTCAGCTGACCAGCAGGGGGCGGGGCAACACGAGGAAACAACACACTCAGCTGACCAGCAGGGGGCGGGGCAACACGAGGAAACAACACACTCAGCTGACCAGCAGGGGGCGGGGCAACACGAGGAAACAACACACTCAGCTGACCAGCAGGGGGCGGGGCAACACAAGGAAACAACACACTCAGCTGACCAGCAGGGGGCGGGGCAACACGAGGAAACAACACACTCTGAGGACATGACGACTTCAGGGTTTAAGTTTCATGAAATTTATTGTTCAATCATAAATATTATGTGCAAAAAAAAACATTTAAAACAGGAAGTGACAAAAAACAGCCAACACGGGTCTCTGCTGTCAGGGATCCTGGTGTTCTGGTCTCTGCTGTCAGACTAAAGGTCCTGGTGTTCTGGTCTCTGCTGTCAGACTAAAGGTCCTGGTGTTCTGGTCTCTGCTGTCAGAATAAAGGTCCTGGTGTTCTGGTCTCTGCTGTCAGAATAAAGGTCCTGGTGTTCTGGTCTCTGCTGTCAGAATAAAGGTCCTGGTGTTCTGGTCTCTGCTGTCAGACTAAAGGTCCTGGTGTTCTGGTCTCTGCTGTCAGACTAAAGGTCCTGGTGTTCTGGTCTCTGCTGTCAGAATAAAGGTCCTGGTGTTCTGGTCTCTGCTGTCAGACTAAAGGTCCTGGTGTTCTGGTCTCTGCTGTCAGAATAAAAGGTCCTGGTGTTCTGGTCTCTGCTGTCAGACTAAAAGGTCCTGGTGTTCTGGTCTCTGCTGTCAGGGATCCTGGTGTTCTGGTCTCTGCTGTCAGGGATCCTGGTGTTCTGGTGTTCTGGTCTCTGCTGTCAGAATAAAGGTCCTGGTGTTCTGGTCTCTGCTGTCAGAATAAAGGTCCTGGTGTTCTGGTCTCTGCTGTCAGACTAAAGGTCCTGGTGTTCTGGTCTCTGCTGTCAGGGATCCTGGTGTTCTGTTCTCTGCTGTCAGGGATCCTGGTGTTCTGGTCTCTGCTATCAGAATAAAGGTCCTGGTGTTCTGGTCTCTGCTGTCAGAATAAAGGTCCCGGTGTTCTGGTCTCTGCTGTCAGACTAAAGGTCCTGGTGTTCTGGTCTCTGCTGTCAGAATAAAGGTCCTGGTGTTCTGGTCTCTGCTGTCAGAATAAAGGTCCTGGTGTTCTGGTCTCTGCTGTCAGGGATCCTGGTGTTCTGGTCTCTGCTGTCAGAATAAAGGTCCTGGTGTTCTGGTCTCTGCTGTCAGACTAAAGGTCCTGGTGTTCTGGTCTCTACTGTCAGGGATCCTGGTGTTCTGGTCTCTGCTCTCAGAATAAAGGTCCTGGTGTTCTGGTCTCTGCTGTCAGACTAAAGGTCCTGGTGTTCTGGTCTCTGCTGTCAGAATAAAGGTCCTGGTGTTCTGGTCTCTGCTGTCAGACTAAAGGTCCTGGTGTTCTGGTCTCTGCTGTCAGAATAAAGGTCCTGGTGTTCTGGTCTTTGCTGTCAGGGATCCTGGTGTTCTGGTCTCTGCTGTCAGAATAAAGGTCCTGGTGTTCTGGTCTCTGCTGTCAGAATAAAGGTCCTGGTGTTCTGGTCTTTGCTGTCAGGGATCCTGGTGTTCTGGTCTCTGCTGTCAGAATAAAGGTCCTGGTGTTCTGGTCTCTGCTGTCAGAATAAAGGTCCTGGTGTTCTGGTCTCTGCTGTCAGACTAAAGGTCCTGGTGTTCTGGTCTTTGCTGTCAGGGATCCTGGTGTTCTGGTCTCTGCTATCAGAATAAAAGACCTGGTGTTCTGGTCTCTGCTGTCAGAATAAAGGTCCTGGTGTTCTGGTCTCTGCTGTCAGAATAAAGGTCCTGGTGTTCTGGTCTCTGCTGTCAGAATAAAGGTCCTGGTGTTCTGGTCTCTGCTGTCAGACTAAAGGTCCTGGTGTTCTGGTCTTTGCTGTCAGGGATCCTGGTGTTCTGGTCTCTGCTATCAGAATGAAAGACCTGGTGTTCTGGTCTCTGCTGTCAGGGATCCTGGTGTTCTGGTCTCTGCTGTCAGAATAAAGGTCCTGGTTTTCATAGAGTCCAAACTGAGTCCATTCATTCACACCAGAGTCCAGCTTATATCTGACAGTCTGCAGGATCGGTCACACCCCTGGTCTCCTGCTGGTCTCCTGCTGGTCCCAGCAGGTTCTGGACTACACCAGACTATCTAAAAAACTAAAGTTTCTATAAAAGTCTGAGCAGGTTCTGGTCCCATGAGAATCTGGTTTTTGGGGTCAGAAGAGTTTGGGTAGCTGTCTCAGACGGCTCAGGTCCAGGATGTTCCCCACTGATCCTTCTGTCTGACGGCTGCTCGCCCTCACTAAAGATGGCCGCCCGCTGGAAAAGTTCTCCTTGTCGCTGGTTAGCGGTTTGGAGCTGCTAGCTAACAGCTGCATTTTGGGCCTCAGGTCTCTGATCAGCTGACTCTGTGGGAGGAGCTTCACGTTCAGCGCTTCAGTCAGTGGGCGGCGAGCATCGACCTCCTGCTCCTCCTCGTCTTCCTCTTCGATCAAGCCGTACCTCTTCATGTACTTCCTGGTGGCCATAGACATGTTGCTAGGCGACATCAGCAAGTCATTGGAGGAGGTGGGGGCTAGTTGGGGGGCGTGGCCTCCCAGAGACAGCCTGCTGAGCTGAGAGTCACTGAGGTAGCGCAGAGCAATGGCGTTGGCCTCCAGACTCATATCCACACTGCCTCCAGGAAACAGAGAGCTGGCTGACGGCTCGGACACGCTCAGTCTGGACAGGACCGCCAACGGGTTGATGGACGCCAAGGTGCTACACACACACACAAATTAAAAGCAGCTGAAGTGTGAGCGTCTTAGTGTTCCACCAGAGGACGCTTGAAAATTTGGACTACAAAAATGTGTCAAACTCAACAAAAAGCTGATCCCCAGGTGAGACCAGCTGATCCCCAGGTGAGATCAGGTGAGACCAGCTGAGCCTCAGGTGAGACCAGCTGATCCTCAGCTGATCCCCAGGTGGGACCAGCTGATCCTCAGCTGATCCCCAGCTGATCCCCAGGTGGGACCAGCTGATCCTCAGGTGAGAACAGCTGATCCCCAGGTGAGACCAGCTGATCCTCAGGTGATCCCCAGGTGAGACCAGCTGATCCTCAGGTGAGATCAGCTGATCCCCAGGTGAGATCAGCTGATCCCCAGGTGAGACCAGCTGATCCCCAGGTGAGTGTGTACCTGCTGCTCTCCACAGTTTGGCGCTTTCTTCTTTCAGACTCCGTCAGATCTTCTTCGTGCAGATCCACTCCGAGCTGCTGCAGCTGTCTCAGAGTGGCGCTGACCACGGGGTCCCCTCCTCGCCGCTGCTTCCCCCGGGACGTCGAGGAGGACGCCGACGAGGAGGCGGAGGAGTGTGAGCGGTCAGGAGCTGCAGGGGGGCTGCTTCTCCTGGAGTCGTCGGGCTCCTGCAGACGGCTGTTGAGCTGATTCTAAAGGACCACAGAACGTGTTCATGAATCAGGATATAAATAAAGATTATGATTCAACAGGTCGTCTCTCAGGTACCTGCAGGTTGTGGTAGAAGCTCTGCTGCTCGTCTGCAGGCGTGAACATGCTGGCGCTCTCCCCCAGGACGGGACTCTGCAGCCCGCTGAAGCTGAAACAGAACATCATCATCATCACTGTAATGTTCCTTTAGAGGGGCGACCCCCCCACCCAAACACAACCTCCAAAATAAAGGAACACGATCTGTAGGAGCTGCATTTAAGTTTATTGTATTTGCATTTTAATTTGTTACTAATTTTGTGTGCGCCCTCTATAGGCAGAGTGGCGCGTCTATAAGGGGGAGTGCAGAGCGCACCTGGGAGGAAGGCGGGTCACGGCGCATACCGTCATTGACCGCAGGCTCAGCAGTCGTGTTTAATTATATGAATTACATGTTTTTTAGGTCATTGGAGACACCACACAAACTTTTTGGTTTACTTTGATTTGCAATAAAACTATCAGCAACTTTAAGAATCAACACTCACTGGATTTATTTTGGATTAAGTCTGCACGTTTGATGAACTGTTCCCGTTTCTTCCAAAGTGGTAAAAACAAGAAAACATTGGAGAGGTTACAGGACAAACCTAATTTTTGAGTTTTTGCTAATTCACGATCCTTCATGAACGTCTTCTACACGTTTCACTGCCCCGTTCAGACATTTCAGAAACTCATTTACAGAATGTCGGTGCGGTGTACAACTTGATTGGATTGGCAGTCCAGCCCGTAGATTTACCATGAGCCCCCCCCTTGTTGACGTCACAAACAGACAACACACTCACCTGTATGCAGCAGCCTCCTGATCCGGGACGTCAGCGTCCTCAGCAGATGTGTCAGTGTGTGTGGGGGGTTTGGGTGAGGACGGGGGGCTGTTGTAGTAGGTGGGAGGAGCCTGGACCTCCTGCCCAGGATCCCCCCAGAACAGGCTGGCCCCTGAAAACTCCCAGAGATATAATGAGTCACCTGTCACTCAGATTACTGTCTGCTCATCAGGTGAGTCTTATCACCAGCTTCCTGTCTCACCTGTTCCCACGGCGACGCTGGCGGTGTTCCGTGGCGTCTGAGTGTCGGCCTGCCGGCTGGAGGTCTGAGGTTTCCCCTGCGCCTCCAACAACATCTGCACCTGAGGACGTCCAGAAACACCAAACACTGTTACCATGACAACTACAAACACACTCCCAGGGGTGCAAACTCATCAGGGATGAAAAAGGTGACATGGATCCAAACCTCCTAGGGGGGTCCGGGGGCATGCCCCCCCAGGAAGACTTTTTTTAAATATCAGCTTTAAAATGTGAATTTACAGAAGATTTTATCATTCAGACAAAAGAAGCAAACAATAAGAAAGAAAGAAAAACACAATTGCTTGTCGATATCTATGTTCTGTTCTAACTTTTTGATAAAGCTTCAGTGAAACATGAAAAACCTGTTGCTCCCAACCTTCAGTGAGGGTTGAGAGTAAATTTGCAGAACAGGTCTTACCATGTTCCACTAAGGGCTGATGTGAAGGACAGTCACTCTGCAGGTATCTCTCAGAGTCTGAGAGAACATCATCATACAGTCATCAAGTGTGACAATATTTTATCTTCTATCATTAAATATGAAACATTATAATATATGAACCTGATGTTTTATCTCCTGTTGATTCTCATTAAGTTTATATTCTCTCTCTTATTACGTGTTGACCAGCTGTCACTTTAATGTTTCCTGAGATAATAATGAAGCAGAGAGCTGGATGAAGTTACCTTCAGAACACATTTCTCTCTCTCTTTACCTCTGGATACCAAACATTATGATCAGACAGCATGTTTCACAGAAATCTTTCCAGTGTTTTCACGGAGAAATAACGTTATGTAAATGAGCCATGTGCTGCACATTGAGTCATTGAATCAGGTTTCATGCTTCTGGTCGGCGCGACGATATTGCGCAATTGCGAGAGGAGGGTCTGCGTAGGGTCTGAGGACCCAGCTGTGCACCTCCAAGATTTTGTAACAACGCGGACGGATTCGCGCCGACAGCGTTGTAATGATTGCAATGGTGTGTTGAGAGGTGGCGCTCTGACTGCAGTCAGTATGAAACGTGCTCACCGGCCGCAAGAAGCTCGCGTCACAGATTTACCCCCCCCCCCCTTCCTCCAAATGTTTTTATTGCAGATCTAAATGAATCACACAAATGACATATTTGGGATCCAAAACGGCAAATTTCACCGAAAGGTGACAAGTTTGCACCCCTGCACTCCACTCTGGACCAATCAGAAGCCTCCTGAGATTACTCATCAACAGTTTCTGAATCTCTTATTATAAAAAAAAATACAAAAAATGTTGTCAAGTTTAATGACATTCAGAATGAGAGGTGCATTGTGGGAAACGTAGTCAGAAGGTAATTGATGAGCGTCACTTATATGTACCTCTACATCACAGCTGTGAACACGGCTACAAACTATCAGGCCGGCCTGACTGCAGATTATTAAATGTGTTCTCACCTGAGCCTGCAGGAGGCGCAGCTGTCTGTCCTGAAGGAGGAGGAGCTGATAGGTGTCGACCGGTGTGACTCCGCCCCCCTGATCACAGCACTGATTGACACAAGGCGGACGGGGGAGCCAGGGGGCAGGAGTCACCGGGTCTGCAGGGGGGAGGCTGCAGGGACAGGGAGGAGGAGGAGGACCAGAGGGAGGAGAGGAGGGACTCTGTGAGGGAGGAGGTGCTGAGCGTTTTGAGGAGGGAGGAGGAGTACGGTAATGGGAAGACAGAGGAGGAGATGGATGGTTACTGGAAGGAGGAGGAAAAGGAGGAATGTAGTGATGGGAGGATAGAGGAGGAGGTGGTAGGAGACAAGAAGGAGGAAGAGGAGGAGTTTGATGATGGGAGGATGGAGGAGGCGGAGTTTGATGATGGGAGGATGGAGGAGGAGGAGTTTGATGATGGGAGGATGGAGGAGGAGGAGTTTGATGATGGGAGGATGGAGGAGGCGGAGTTTGATGATGGGAGGATGGAGGAGGAGGAGTTTGATGATGGGAGGATGGAGGAGGCGGAGTTTGATGATGGGAGGATGGAGGAGGCGGAGTTTGATGATGGGAGGATGGAGGAGGCGGAGTTTGATGATGGGAGGATGGAGGCGGAGTTTGATGATGGGAGGATGGAGGAGGAGGAGTTTGATGATGGGAGGATGGAGGAGGAGGAGTGTTGTGGTGATGTGGAAAAGAAGCAGGTGTAGGAGATACAGAAGCAGAGTGAGGACAGGAGAGAGTAGAAAGAGTTTGATGACGGGATGAGGGAGGAGGGGTGTTGTGAGGATGAGGGAAAGCAGAAGGTGCAGGGTGGAGTCCTGTGGAGGAGGAGAAGATGGAGGTGCAGTTGTAAGTAAGTAAGGAGCAGCAGGTGCAGGGCTGCTGCAGGTTGGAGTTGGGGGTGCTGTGGAGGTGAGGAGGAGGAGCAGGTTTGGGGGCTGAGTTGATGTTTCTGGTAGGAGGAGCAGACTTCCTGTCAGCGGGGGGAGGAGGTCTGTGGGCGGAGCCAGCGTCCTGCCAGTTGTGATTGGAGGAGAAGCTGCTGTCAATCAGCAGAGAAAGTTCAGGAACAGACGGCTGAACTCTGCGAGACTGAAAGAAAAACAAACACTGATGTTTGATACAGATGTATTATTATTGATCAGGTACAGGTGAGCTGGGACTGACCTGCTGGGCGGGGGGGTGGGGGTTCGGGGACGGGCGTGGAGACAGATCTTCATCTTCCACTCCAGAGTCCTGATCGCTGATGGACAGACCAGCTGCAGGCGGGACAACGCTGAGAGGACAAAACAAACATCAGACTCCAATACGTCTTCTCTGATTGGTTCAAAACTTCTCCAGGCGTTTGTTCTTTAACATTCGTTAAGTGAGCTAGACGAGCAGCTGAGACCAGCAGTGGACTCAATAGCTTAGCTAGCATGCTAAGGGAGTTACGGGATAAACACCTTAAAACCTCCACATGATGATTTACATGAATGTTGTACTGTCCCTTTAAACTTGAAACAGTTACCTGTTGAAGGAGCTCTGGGCGTCTCTGAACACCTGAGTCTGTCTGCTGAGATCCAGATCACAGCTCAGAGTCCGACCCTCCACACACACGGCCTGCTACACACACACACACACACACACACACACACACACACACACACACACACACACACACACACACACACACACACACACACACACACACACACACACACGATTTAATTTCTGTTTTTGCAACCACAATAGTGTTTCCATACATTCAGTATATATTTGAATAAATTAACAGGTGTGCTGTTACCTGGTACAGTGTGACAGACTGGGATGCAGTGAGCAGCTGGTAGTCCAGCTGTGGTCCTGGTCCTGGTGCTCGACACTGGAACACCTGAGGAGGTGTTCCAGTGTGCGTGGAGGCGAACAGAACGAGGAGGAAACAGCCGCTCTCTGAGTAAACTCTGAAACAGAAGAGAGACAGAACACTTGGAGTGACCTGGAGGTTAAAGGTCAGAGGAACCATCAGAGACAGAACACTTAGAGAGACCTGGAGGTTAAAGGTCAGAGGAACCATCAGAGACAGAACACTTGGAGTGACCTGGAGGTTAAAGGTCAGAGGAACCATCAGAGACAGAACACTTAGAGAGACCTGGAGGTTAAAGGTCAGAGGAACCATCAGAGACAGAACACTTACAGTGACCTGGAGGTTAAAGGTCAGAGGAACCATCAGAGACAGAACACTTAGAGAGACCTGGAGGTTAAAGGTCAGAGGAACCATCAGAGACAGAACACTTACAGTGACCTGGAGGTTAAAGGTCAGAGGAACCATCAGAGACAGAACACTTAGAGAGACCTGGAGGTTAAAGGTCAGAGGAACCATCAGAGACAGAACACTTGGAGTGACCTGGAGGTTAAAGGTCAGAGGAACCATCAGAGACAGAACACTTAGAGAGACCTGGAGGTTAAAGGTCAGAGGAACCATCAGAGACAGAACACTTAGAGAGACCTGGAGGTTAAAGGTCAGAGGAACCATCAGAGACAGAACACTTAGAGAGACCTGGAGGTTAAAGGTCAGAGGAACCATCAGAGACAGAACACTTGGAGTGACCTGGAGGTTAAAGGTCAGAGGAACCATCAGAGACAGAACACTTAGAGAGACCTGGAGGTTAAAGGTCAGAGGAACCATCAGAGACAGAACACTTAGAGAGACCTGGAGGTTAAAGGTCAGAGGAACCATCAGAGACAGAACACTTAGAGAGACCTGGAGGTTAAAGGTCAGAGGAACCATCAGAGACAGAACACTTAGAGAGACCTGGAGGACTCACCTGTCCTGGAGGGCGGAGCTGAACAGGAACCTCAGACACCACGCCCACACCTGAGGGTTGTACACGTGTGTGACTCCACTCAGCCACCTGACAGGAAGTGAAGTCAGAGAGAGGAAAGTGAGGTGGAGATGGTTATGACATCATGGATAATAATCCCCCCCGTCATCTCTGATTGGTCTAGGAGGATGAGCGTGGTGACTCACAGTCCGACCAGAGGCAGCGTGGAGGCTTTAGGGTCAGACTCCAGCAGCAGGAGCAGCTTCCTGGTCTGGTCCATGGTCAGAAACCTGCAGAGTGACGAGGTCAAAGGTTCAATACTCTCCCTATCAGACCCAGAGCGAGGGACGCCGATGTAACGCCATCGCTGAATTAATATGAACGTTCAAAGACGTGATGACGGCGTTCTTACCCTCTCTGGCGGTTGGCGGCATTGGGCAGCGGTCTGTTGATGCTGGTCAGACTCCGCAGCAGAGCGGTGGCTATGATGGGAACGGATCTGACCGGCTGCACGTCCACGCTGACGGACGGACAAACTGACCACCAGCTGAGACTGAACGCTGTGACATCAGACTGCTGAGAGCATGTCACATGACCACGAAGCTTCAACAGCTGACTCAGATCCAGAGAGAGTCTACTGCTCACACACTGCTGCAACACCTCACACACACACACACACACACACACACACACACACACACACACACACACACACACACACACACACACACACACACACACACACACACACACACACACACACACACACACACACACACACACACACACACAACCCAAAACGTTTAATTTGGGTCTCTTTATGTCAAAAAAAAAAAAAGGGGGGGAGAGCGAGACAGAGAGAGAGAGAGACAGAGAGAGACAGGGGAGCCACAGGAGAGCTTAGAGAGCTACAGCCAACGTACATGGGGCGCACGGCACTGATCGCTACACTACCAGCAACCTCAGTTTGACACTTTCAGAAGACGAGCTTCACATTTGAATACTGTGTGTGACAAGATAAATACACAAACCAGGGGACACTGTGATACCAATGTAACTGCTGTCTCTCCCCCCCCCCCTCCTCTCTAGAGTCCATGCTCACTCAGGTCACCATGTGGTGGACTCTGAAGCTTCAGTGTTTATCCAGCTCTGCATGGGTCTGTAAACCTTTCTGTGTTCTAACCTCTCCATTTTTCAAAAGCATCTCCAATATTGATCCTAGTTTGAGCACGTTTCTGCTCGTGGAGCTTATTAGAAACATGCAGAGGCTTTTTAGGTCGGGTACAATCACTTCTATCTGAACCACTTCTCTTGACCGCTTCCATCGCTGCAACACCTGTTGACCTGATAACTGCTCTCATATCTGGTAAACCGAGGGGCATCCAAAACGGCCGTGTGGGGGGGGGGGGTGTGTGTCTTAAAAGCTCCTACCTTCTCTGGTCCAAAGAAATCCAGAGCATTCAGGAGCAGAATCTAAAGTTAGAAGGAGGACATACTGGCTGCTGCATTGTTGTCAGAGAAGCCAGCACTTCAACATGTTTCCTTAATGATCAGATAGTAAGATACCTTTATCATCTCACTCTCTACACAGCTCACTGATTGGAACTTTAATTCTTCTTCAAAACCCTCAAAGACAGAAAGAGAAACAGCTGGTTTGTCATCAGACACAGACCCTGACCTCTGCAGGTGTCACACTTACCTTGAAGCATTGATGCAGCTCAGCCTCTGATTGGACGACAGTGTCAGGTGTGGTCTTGACCTGTGACGAGAACAAACAGGGAACCACGGCGTCTCCTGGCAGCAGAGCAGAGGGAACCCTGCCTGAGGCTCCGGCCTGGTCCCGACCCGGATCAAAGCGGTCCAGAGTCACAGTGACTCCCTCCTCATCTGGACAGAGGAGAGGGGAGGATTTAATACCAATGAAGCACACACAGCCAATCAGTGTTGAGGATGAGCTGGCGGTGACCTCTGACCTGCATCGACAGACACTGATCCCAGGAAGAAGCAGTGGAGGCGGGGCTTGTTGCTTTGACGGGCATGGCGCTGAGCCAGACGCAGAGCTTTCTCCAGCAGCACCAAGCGAGGCTTCCTGCACACAAACAAACTCCTGCTTAGGAACACACACACGCACTGCAGCTAGCTGTGTGTGTGTGTGTGTGTGTGTGTGTGTGTGTGTGTGTGTGTGTGTGTGTGTGTGTGTGTGTGCGTGTGCGTGTGTACCTGCGAGCACAGAGCTGGAGGCGGAGCTTCTCTCCTGCAGGGCTGCCATCCCACAGAGCTGATCTGGATTTGGGGAAACTGAGCGCAGTGAGAGAGTTCATGGAGCTTCTGTTCAGCAACAAGAGGAGACAAGATGTGGAGTTAAAGACGCTAACATTTCTTCTTTCCTCAAAATCTGACCTGCCGCTTTGCATTGTGGGAAAAAGTATGTGAGGGCGACTGGTCTAATGTAGACTGTAGATTTCTCCTGAATTAAAACGGCATCCATGTTTTCTTAGCTCTCATTTGTTAGATATTTCATTTTGGACCAATCAGAACGAACTACTATGAGAGGAGGCGGTTTAGAAAACAGCCAGAGTGTTTTTGCGTCCAGCGTGGCAGAGTCACTTACTGGTGGCGTGGTGACGGATACCTGCGTCCAACCAGTCACTCTATTTTACCTCACTTTCTTTAGTAAAACTCCGTCCAGGGTGACAGCTGTAACCATGCGTTTGTGTGGAAGATGTTTTTAAGACCTGAGCGTGTGTGGACCAGATTATTATTCTTTCTTTTTTTTTAGAACAGAGGAAGACAACCGCTGTTTTGTTGTTCCAGGAATGTACGATCCTTACAAGTTATACCTCGTTGTAAAGGTGACTAATCAGGCTTTCCAACGATATAAAATACAACAACAATTAGTAGTATTAAAGGGGCGAAATAAGTGACTGAAGGAGGAGTTGAGGAGTTTCCTTTATTAATCTCTGAGGGAAATTCTGGTTTACACTGTTATTGAGAGACATGCCATGGGCGGCTGTGACTCAGTTGGTGGAGTCGTCACCTCTCGACCGAAAGGTTGAGGGTTCCATCCCCAGCTGAGCAACATGTCTGATGTGTCCTTGGGCAAGACACTTAACCCCGCATTGCTGAATGGATTAGTGTTGTACCAACTCTATGATGTAAGTCGCTTTGGATAAAAGCGTCTGCTAAGTGAATTGTAACATTGTAACATGCTTCTCTCACATGTGTGAGTGTGTGTGTGTGGGGGGAGGGGCTACTGCCGCCCCCCAGATAGCATCATGGTGTTCCTTTATGTTTCTATATTCTCGTACCTTTCTTATTTTATCTCATGCTGTGTTTTTACAGATCGTGTGTTTCTTGTCTTGCACTGGTACGTCCCTTTCCGTTAATGTTTGGATGTGTTTTTATTTATTGATCCGACAGGAAGCAGCTGAATGTTTGTCTGCACTTTGAGTCAGAGACAGATTTAATCATCAGAGGCTCAATCTATACACAGAGACAGGACTTATTGACTGTTCATTCTGCTGATGCTTTACTTGTTTTGAAAACCTGCTGCTGTTACACCACAATCTCAAAGTCAGGGATCAATAAAGTAAATCCATCAATCGATCCAGTCCTAATATTGATTTTTAAATCTTATTCATTGTTTCTCTTGTGTTGTGTTTCCTGCAGATGATGTGCAAAATTATAAATGTGACATGCGTTTTCTGTTTCCATGTGTATATTCTTATTGTTTTTATTAATTCAGTTTTAGTTTTTGTACAGCACTTTGGTCAATCAAGGTTGTTTTAAATGTGCTATAGAAATAAAGATTGATTGAATTCCTGTGTAGAGCCGGACTCAGTCCAGGACCATGAAGTGAATCATATCTTCCTCATGAAAGCAATTTAATTAAATATTAACTTTATTTTGAGTCTCTTAAATCAATCCAATGACTTTGACTCACTCTTATACGTCTCTCTCATAAACTGTTCAGTGTGATCATTTTGTTTACATCATTATAAAGTCATAAAGTATTAAATAAGGTGAGCAGGTGTCACCCCCGCAGCAGCAGGTGTGACCCCCGCAGCAGCAGGTGGTGTGACCCCCCGCAGCAGCAGGTGTGACTCCCACAGCAGGTGTGACCCCCACAGCAGGTGTGACGACCCCCCCCCCCCCCCCCCCCGCAGCAGCAGGTGTGACTCCCGCAGCAGGTGTGACCCCCCCCCCGCAGCAGCAGGTGTGACCCCCGCAGCAGCAGGTGTGACCCCCACAGCAGGTGTGACCCCCACGCAGCAGCAGGTGTCTCGTGTGATGACGTTGACTCACCTTCCTCTGATGTTCTCCTGTTTGAAAACGGATTCAAAGACTCCGGACGGCAGAGCCTGGAAGTTCACCGGGATGCTCATCCGTCCTGTGGCCGACACAGAGTCACCGTCAGCGGGAGGCAAAACTCTGGAAACACCGCGGCGACTCACCAACAGCTAACGTTAGCCACGTTAGCTTCCAGCTCGAACCGCATCAGCTGCCTCAGTTAGCTTAACATACCGGATAACTACAATCTCTGTGATGACGTTTAACGATATAACGACGCCACAAACTCAGTAAAACAAGTTTACTCACGATTCTCTTGATATTGTTTTCGTTAATTTAACCGAAAACAGCCCGAAGAAAACAGAAGTTGAACGCTGTTTAATTATGGCGCTGTATCTTGTCTTCTCTGGCGGGGCGACTCAACCAGCCAATAGGAAGCGCTGAAGGAGTGAGTCCGACCAATGGCGTGCCGCTTAGGTTTCTCGTCCTCTTTGTGCTTAACCGGCAGATTAAACGAACAGAAGTCCAACACTGCCTCCTACTGGTCGGATAATGAACTATACATTATTTAAAGGAGCATACTGCAGTTTCTTTGTTTTCCAGCTTGTGAATCTTTTATGTTTAATTAATAAATATATAAATTTAATTCAGAAAGCTTTTTTGGCATAATATTGCCGAAGCATATAACAACAAATAATAAAACAATAATAATCTTGATTAATCAAAATATTTATTATTTTATTATTCAGTAGTAGAAATAGTATTTATCAATAATTATATTATAACAACAGTAATAACCCGATATCTAAAAAATATATCTTAATTTTAAATTAAAAAAACAAACAAATTAAAAAAAATAAATCTACTTTATTGTTTCATAGTGTGTCACTGTGTGTGCGTGTGTATGTGTGCATTTAAATAGTTTTTGCCAACCAGAAGTTGTAAATTTAAAGTCACTGTCGTACTAAACCAACAAAAATATCATGGTCATGTGTAAACGGTCACAATATAAACTGAACGGGGTAAAAGACGTTTACGTTTGCTGCTCCCAGGAAATGCCAATAAATGTGTACCGTACCGAACTGAACCGGACCGCTTTGTGGAAACGAGGCTAAAAAGCACCAACGATGGTCAACCACAATGCCCGTGTGTGTGTGTATGTGTTAAATTATTCATCTGTGAGCAGTTGGATCATGTTCCTACACACAAAGTAATCTCCTGAAGAGCGGCGTGTGGACAAATTATTCATCAACATGACACTCGACACTGACCAATGACACACACACGCACGCACACACACACACACACACACACACACACCTGTCGAGTATTCTCATCCTTTAAGGGAGTTGAAGTGTGAATGTGTGTGAATGGATTAATACTTACACAGCAGCTTCTACTATCAGTGTGTGGATGTGTAGGTGTAAAAACACTTTGAGAAGTCCATATATAAAACATAAAGTTAATTTTCCACCAAATATGAACTCTTAATGTGTTTTCAGAGTGATAATCTTCGTCTGTAAAGTGACTGCAGCTGTCACATGAATGTAGAGTGTTAGAAAGTCCACATCTCCTTCTCTTGGATGGAGCCGGAGCTTTCTTCTTCACTGCAGCACATCTCCGCAGCGTGCACGGTTTGGGGTCGTCATGATACCAGACTTTTAAACTTTGAAGTGTTACCAGTAAAGATCAAACCATTCTGATGGAGGAGGAGGACGAAATTTGTTTTAAAAAATGTAAATTTGTCTCAAGCTTTGCAAATGTGTTTCACACTTTGTACTTTTTGTTTGCACTTCCGAGCCACCGTACTTTGGACTCTTTTTTTTTTTACACTCGTGTGGCTGGATAGATTCTATGTAAGCGCATTTATTAAATTATTAAAGTTAAAAACTGAAGCACTGGGTTTGTCTCCCCCTCACATGGGGCTCCGACATGTAAACGTGCCACTGTATAGTCGGGACAACGCCCACTAACTAACCCGGGTGGAAACATTAGTCCGCTTTTTCTCCCTCAGAGACAACCAACGCTCGCTGGAATCTCGAGCCTTTTGTTGTTGTAGCTTCTTATCCAACCGGCCAATCAGAACCCCGCTCCAGTGAGGAACGCCCACATATCTCGCTGCCCGTCCAATCAGAGGGGTTCCTCGCTGGAGCAGGGTGCCATTTTGTCCGCTTCCAGCGGCGGTGGTTGGGGTGTCCTGCTGGCCGCTGGCTGGAACCTGTTGCTCCGTAGTTCCGTGTTGTGCAATGGACGGGTGAGTTATCCCATCGACTCACATCAACACTCACATTAAAGCTCATTCTGCGGCTGTTTTACCTCCTTTTCAGAGCGCTCACCCGAACATGGCGTCAGGTGAGGTGAATTCACAGCTAAAGAAGTGTTTTTAGTGTCAGTGCAGCGGGCGGGAAAGTTGTGTTTGTAGCAGGAAGCTGAGCTAGCCGAGTTAGCCGTTAGCATCAAAAAGGGCCGATCAGTGCGGGCACACCTCCACGCCAAACCCCATTCAGAAAACAGCAGATTTAACGTGGCCTCGTCCACCTGAGGAGACGTGTTTATTTAACATAAAACTAAAGAGCAGACCTACCTAAATCTTCCAATAATCTCCTTTTAATCGCGTCAGTTCATAATGATGATACCTTTATAAAAACAGGTGTTTACAAAGTGCTCAGACTGACAAAGACAGGAACTCAGGATTATAAAAGACTGAACAGAGAGCAGTGTAATCAACACGATTCAATCCAAATTAAGGATTCAAATAGAAATAACACGTTTTAAAGGCCGATAAAGAAAAATCAGTACAATAGAGCTAAACAGTGTTATTATTTATTTATTTGTTGGTGTTTTTAATCGATCTTATTGGTTGAGTTTCTCTCTCTTGTTCGCTGATTGGTGGTGTCTTGAGCACATTTATCCTGTAAAGATCCCGTTAATTTTCCTCCATACTGGATGTTATTATTGTCAGTCATGACGTCATAACCATCACAGGTAGCACGAGCAACCTGAGTGTGAAACTATTCTTTATGTTCCTGTAGGAGACACGAGTTCATCTGATATCAACACGGTTTACTCAAGATATGTGGGCAAAGAACTACACTACCCACGATCATAGAGTGGTGGTAAAGCTCGCTGTTACCATGGCGATGTTTCCCGCCCCTCGGTGCCGAATGCGAACGGATAGTTTTGCTAGCTGTTGGTTAGCTAACACTAAATGTGCTAATAACGTTGTCCTGCTGCAGTGAATGTAATTTATATATTCAACAACACAAACTACAACATATAACAACACTTGCATTAACAGTATAAACACTAAAACAACCACTTACAGAGGTATCATTCGCAAAGGATTATGGGACGTGTAGTTTCCACACTCTGGAAGAAAGTGACGTACACAGATGTCTCAGGGTTTTTAGCGCCTTTTTTGTGCAGCTCGAGTTGAAAATCATTCGACGTTTCAGAAAGGCGCTGTGACGTCACCGCCGCCTTTTTCCAAATGTAGTTTCTCCGTCCTACAGTTCGTATCTCATCCTCTTTGCTCTGTGTCTGATCGGTTAAAATTGAGCTAAAATAAAAAAACATGCAGTAAAGAGTAACAGTTTGTCATACAGCGGCCGTTGTCATAGAAACGCGACGGACATGTTGCACTTTTCTTTTTAGCGTACAAATGCTTCATGCGAGCACAGCCAGCGCTTTCCTGCCTAAAACCCCCCATGTGAACACGGGGCCTGAACTTGTCTTTTTATCGATGAGCAGGATTCAGTGAGCGTGTTCGAAGCTCTGCAGACAGCAGGCCTGTGTCCTGTGTGTATTTAATCAGCAGAGGATAATAAAGTCCTGTGTTGGCGTTGTAACGTGGGCCTCATTGAGGAGCTGCAGACTGTGAGACGTCAGAGTTCCTGCTGTGAATATTTGTGCTTTGTCAGGGCTCATTCTCGCCCCGAGGGTCCTCTTCACTGTCTGTACAGTCACGTCAGCCTGACCAGCCGGTTTCTCTTTGTTTCAGCCTTTTCTCTGCAGCGTCTCATGCTCCACATCCAACAAGGCTGCAGCATGTTTCATAACCACAGGTGACACATACGGCTACCGTGTGCCAGTGTGGTCATTTTCTTATTTTATGGGTCTGCAGTTTAGTTTCTTAGTTTATTTGAATCAGGGACAGTGTACCCAAAAAAACCAGAACATCAGTCTCAGAAGAAAAGAAAATGTATTTAAGTAAATGTATAACAGGCGTGCACCAGAAGAATACACACTTTAAACACGGGTCTATTCATAGACATCACATGCTTATGGAACCTCTCTACTGCTGCACGCTACGGAGAACTTATCTGTGTGTGTGTGTCTGTGTGTGTGTGTGTGTGTGTGTGTGTGTGCGTGTATACATGGCCCTTCAAACCAAAACAGGTCAGCACCTCCAAGGTCGTGGGGGGCCACGCCTCCTTCAGCGACACACCTCCAACCCCCCTCCCTGTCACTCACGTTCCCACAGGGGAGTCGAGCACAAACAGCGGACTACCTCGTCCTCTGCTCGAGCTGCGATCACTTGCGTCCTGCGTTGTTATGTCAGCGCTCTTTAGTTAGCTTGTAGCTTCACATTGCATTTAAGAGCCTTTTCCACCAAGCGGTCCGGTTGGGTTCAGTTCCTGATCTTTCTGGGGGTTTCACAGTGGACCCTACCCTCACTTGGTAAGCAGAGTTTAAGACACAGAGTGAAAGCTGCATCAGCTATGTGATAGCGTGACATCATCACAGAGAGACGCAGTGTAGCTCGCCAATAAATTCAACAAATAAGAGCGACCTTCAAGGATGTCCATGGCGCGGCCACACCTCCGCCATACTGAAGCCTCCGCTGTCCTCCAGCCACACACATCCAATGCCCCCGCCCTCGCATTTTCACAAAGGAGGCGAGCGCAAGCAGCGGATAAAATTGTCCTCGGCTTGAGCTGCAACCACCCGTGGCCTCCATTGTTGTGTTAGCGGGCTAGCGCTTTTTAGTTAGCTTGTAGCATGACATTGTTTGTTGCTCCTGAGGTTGTCAAATGTTATCTTAATGATTGATAGAATCAAAAAGTACTCTTTAAAAACGTGCTACATGAGACAGGTGTGAAGGAGAGGTGAACACCTGTCTAAACAGTGTCCAGTGTGTTTGTACCATTCAGACTTCATGTTGACTTATTACACAATCTGACTTCACACACACACTGTGAGCTGCAGTGATTAAACTGATACAGGACCAGGAGAGGCTGCTGGTCTCCATGGAAACGTGTTAAAAGGAGTTTAATCCCCTCACAGCTCTCTTTACATCATGACGGTGAACGCATCACGCCGTGTATACGTTTATAATCGGACAGTGACGGTAGTACCTGTGCAGCTCCTCTGTGTTCTGGGCCTCCTATCCGCTGGGTGTTTCCCCCCTGCACTCGTCTGCTCAGGCAGCATCTCTTTAACCTCATTTCACTTTATTTTGCTTGTTTTTGTTTTTAGTTTCTCTCCCTGCTGCTGCTAACACCCTGTCTTCTCTTCACAGTGTCCACCTCGATATAACAGTTGGTACTAAGGTAGGCACCTCTGCTTCCTCCCCCTCCTCCTGCATGGCCTCCTTCTGCTCCTCTTCCTGAGCTTGCTTTGTCTCTCAGGCTGCTTGTGTTGTGTGTCCCACAGGTCCTACTCAGGTCTGACAACAATCCCATAATTTAACATCACACACAAATAATCAGAATAAAAGTCTGATGAACATAAAATACTTCACGTTAACTCATCAGTCGATAGAGTCTGATTCGCTCCGGTCATTAAAACGAGAGGGAGGGGAGGGCTTGATCCAATCGTTTTCTTCCTGCTTTGGGTAAAACTATTCTCACCGCGCATGTCTGAGAATTAGCAAGATAAGAAGAAAAAGGTCAGAATCACACATTCAAAGCCACAGATGTGAAATCTCTGTGGCGGAGCTTTGGGGAGCAACATCTGGAGACGTGCAGCAACAGCGCTGTTTGTTTACATCTCAGGCAGAATCAACTTGCACGACGGCGACTCTGTCGTGCTTACCAAACACGAGACGGAACATAATAACGGATAATAGACACACAGCGGGACGTGAGCCCTCCTTCAAACGGATCTCACTGAAGAGAAGAACGTTATTAACACATGTCCATGGACAGGAACTCGTAGCTGACCAGAGATCGATTTGTCACACTGCTCGTCTAACGATGCAGGATCGAGATGGACTTCAGAATCATTTGTGCGTCTCAAAAAGCCCGTCTGAAATCGGACCATGTGTGTTTCCAGAGTTTGTCTTCAATTTTTGAAACAAGAAATGACCCAATATTGGGCGCCAGGACTTCTTCTGATGTTGTAACAAACAACATGTTGTTTGGGAGCGCCGATAGCCTGGTGGTTACGTAACGTTCCTACGTCCAATGTGAGTCTTGTCGTAGCGGCTCTGGGTTCGGGCCCCTTGCTGTATGTCATCCTGCCGCTCTCTCCTCCTGGCATTTCCTATCTCTCTTCAGCTGTTCGATCCAATGAAGGCAAAAACAAACAAGCCGGTATCGATATCATTTGATTTTAATAGAATCATATCATGTCCCCTCAACATGTTGGGTCTTCGGGTGTTTTGTCCTCTCTGAAGCCTGGTGCAGGTGTTTGGTTTGGGGGTGTTTTGTCCTCTCTGAAGCCTGGTGCAGGTGTTTGGTTTGGGGATGTTTTGTCCTCTCTGAAGCCTGGTGCAGGTGTTTGGTTTGGGGGTGTTTTGTCCTCTCTGAAGCCTCAGGCAGGTGGAGGGTCTGCAGGTCAGCAGCTGTCAAGCAGCAGGTTCAGATCCAGGGACAGGACCGGGATCAGGACTCAGGTTTCTGTTCTATTATTCATGTTTGGAGCAGAAAGAAGATCTGAGCTGCTTTTGTTCACACACAGAAACCTGCTCGGGTTCCTCTCACTCTGCAGCCTGTCAGACACAACTGAGGGAGCACTGAGACCCACGACACAAAGTCAGGAGATATTCACATATGACAGGAGAGCAGCTCCACGAATCATCGTCAGTAAAGCTCCAGACATCTTCACTGCAGGTTGTTTGATACCAGACTTTATGATTCTAATACAACTCAAACCATATGGATACCTGTTCGATACCATGGCAACATGACAATTACCCACTGGGCAGCTGGTTAACTAGTTCTTTTGGTGCGTGAGAAAGTGTTGCTGAACACGTTGTTTTTGTTTATAGTAATAAATCACCAAATAAATAAAAATATCCTAAAGCAGAAAAAACATTTCCTCTGAATTAACATTAATAACAGCGTGTCCTATAAGCACGCGGCGTGAGCACCAGCGATTGTTTCCCAAAAGATTAGTGATCATCAACGGCTCGTCGATACAAAGCACCACACTTCAGTTAGAGAGAGAGAGAGAGACCGCACATCGGAGAACAACACAGAGAACATGACAGCTACTTTGTGTCTTATATTGAGTCATGTTAGTGAGATACAGACATGAAACTCTGGATTTCTCCAGAATGAAGGCTGTCAGCGTTGTGTACCTGCGTGCTTGTGCTCATGCATGAAGTGTACCGTGCCTGAGCACGATACGGAGCGGTCACACTGGCCAAACGAACTGGACTTTAGGGTTAAAGCGTGCTTGGGCACGGTACGGCCAGTGTGAGCGCGCACTAACAAAGGTCGTTATGTGCTGACAGGTGAATTAAACAGTTAGCGGTGTCTGTGATGGAGAGGGAAGATGAGACATACAGCGGGCAGGAACAAGCGTGTTAAAAATGGCGTCCTGAGACTATGATGCAACGTGTCATAAAACGCTTGATTGTCATTATTGAATACGTCCGAGCCTCAGAGATCCGGTTGGGGTCGATCTGTGCAGCAGGAGACTTTTATTGTGACGCAGTAACAGGAAGTGCTCAGATTAGTGCAGCGCTTTCATTGTGAGGAGGACGAGTTTAACGCTGCAGTGAGAAGCGAGGCTCAGCCTGTTTTCATTACATCTGGTTCTCATTGAGCTCTACAGCACAGGAATCCACCCCCCCAGGCCTGCAGGGGCGGGCAGGGGGGGAGGGCACAGATGATGTCTGTATCCGTTTGCATGCCTGAACGGCTCAAGTCCTGGTTCGGACTAAAGTCTGGAAGTTGGTCTGGTAGCTGGAGAGGTGCTGGGTCACTTCCTGAGGGGTCCTTGAACACGCCACCAAATCCCAGAGTGCCCAGGAGCGCTCGCTGTGTGCAGCCCCCCTCACTCTGTCGTCTCTCCGTTAGTGTGTCCGCAGGATCCTGTTTGTACATGTGTGTTTCAGCCTGTGTGTGTGCAGCATGTTCAACAACAATGTACTTCTTCTTCTAATGGGGCGTGAACAGCGCCCTCTGGTGGCAAGGCAATTTTATTTACAGCCTTTAATTTACAGCACATTTGAGCAACAAGGTGATTCAAAGTGCTTCACACAGAACAACCAGACATGAAGACAAAAGTAGATAAAGAAATAAATCAGCTAAAATACAAAAAGAGAGTAAAACTTACAGAATAATCGACCTCCAGACGGGAAGAAACACGGGTCAGAAACACGTGTTTGTTTGTTTTTTTGTTGGCATATCAGACTGTTGCTTCGTGTAATTGTCCAATCAGAGATTAGTATTTTAGACAGCCGTGTGATGACGAAACCCTAAGGTGATTTTTTTTTTATGTTTCAGAGAGGATCTGACGAGCTTTTCCCCAGCGTCTCCAACGGCCCGTATATCATGAGCACCACAGGTCAGAAATGTTTCTGTCGTTCATAATATCAAGATGTCTGCTTCAGAGGACTCAGGCTGTCCTAAATCACAGAGCTCCACTCTGTAGTCATGTCTGAATTCTGAGTTTTTGAGAGAAAAGCTGTGTGAAAGGAGCGACTGTTTCACATTGTTTAAGCTCACCGGTCGGACTCCTCGTCTCCTTTCCTCTGTAGCCAATGGCAACGACAGTAAGAAGTTCAAAGGTGACATAAGAGGTCCCGGCTCGCCGTCCAGGGTCATCCACATCCGCAAACTCCCCAACGACATCACGGAGGCCGAGGTGATCAGCCTCGGGCTGCCCTTTGGAGACATCACCAACCTGCTCATGCTCAAAGCCAAGAACCAGGTACACTACCTGTACTACCTGTGTTTACTACTCTACCTGTACTCAGGTACACTACTCTACCTGTACTCAGGTATACTACACTACCTGTACTACCTGTGTTTACTACTCTACCTGTACTCAGGTATACTACTCTACCTGTACTCAGGTACACTACTCTACCTGTACTCAGGTATACTACACTACCTGTACTACCTGTGTTTACTACTCTACCTGTACTCAGGTATACTACACTACCTGTACTCAGGTACACTACTCTACCTGTACTCAGGTATACTACACTACCTGTACTCAGGTACACTACTCTACCTGTACTCAGGTATACTACACTACCTGTACTACCTGTGTTTACTACTCTACCTGTACTCAGGTACACTACTCTACCTGTACTCAGGTATACTACACTACTTGTACTCAGGTACACTACATGTACTCAGGTACACTACACTACATGTACTCAGGTACACTACACTACATGTACTCAGGTACACTACACTACATGTACTCATGTATACTACTCTACCTGTACTCAGGTATAGTACACTACCTGTACTCAGGTACACTACTCTACCTGTACTCAGGTATAGTACACTACCTGTACTCAGGTACACTACTCTACCTGTACTACCTGTGTTTACTACACTACCTGTACTCAGGTATACTACACTACCTGTACTCAGATACACTACACTACCTGTACTCAGGTATACTACACTACTTGTACTCAGGTATACTACACTACCTGTACTCAGGTATACTACACTACCTGTACTCAGATACACTACTCTACCTGTACTCAGGTATACTACACTACCTGTACTCAGGTATACTACACTACCTGTACTCAGATACACTACACTACCTGTACTCAGGTATACTACACTACCTGTACTCAGATACACTACTCTACCTGTACTCAGGTACACTACTCTACCTGTACTCAGGTATACTACACTACTTGTACTCAGGTACACTACATGTACTCAGGTACACTACACTACATGTACTCAGGTACACTACACTACATGTACTCAGGTACACTACACTACATGTACTCATGTATACTACTCTACCTGTACTCAGGTATAGTACACTACCTGTACTCAGGTACACTACTCTACCTGTACTCAGGTATAGTACACTACCTGTACTCAGGTACACTACTCTACCTGTACTACCTGTGTTTACTACACTACCTGTACTCAGGTATACTACACTACCTGTACTCAGATACACTACACTACCTGTACTCAGGTATACTACACTACTTGTACTCAGGTACACTACACTACCTGTACTCAGGTACACTACTCTACCTGTACTCAGGTACACTACTCTACCTGTACTACCTGTGTTTACTACACTACTTGTGTTTACTACACTACCTGTACTCGGGTACACTACTCTACTTGTACTCAGGTATACTACTCTACCTGTACTCAGGTACACTACTCTACCTGTGTTTACTACACTACCTGTGTTTACTACACTACCTGTACTCGGGTACACTACTCTACCTGTACTCAGGTATACTACTCTACCTTTACTCAGGTACACTACTCTACCTGTGTTTACTACACTACCTGTGTTTACTACTCTACCTGTACCTGTGGTTCCTGAAGTAAACATCCGCGTTCATTTCTCTGTGGTTCCCTTCAGGCCTTCTTAGAGATGAATTCTGAGGAAGCGGCTCAGAACATGGTGGGTTATTACTCCACAATGATGCCCATCATCAGACACCACCCGGTCTACGTCCAGTTCTCCAACCACAAAGAGCTGAAGACTGACAACTCGCCCAACCAGGAGGTAACCTCACTCTGTGCTCGTAGCATCTGTTAGCATCTGTTAGCATCTGTCCAGCACCCACACAATGAAAGCATCTGTTAATCTCAGCCTCTGTCTCTCAGAGGGCCCAGGCGGCTCTTCGGGCCCTCACCACGCCTCACATGGACACGGCGGTGGTGGCTCCGAGCTCGGTGCTGAGGGTGGTGGTGGAGAACCTGGTTTACCCCGTCACCCTGGACGCCCTCTGCCAGGTAACGACAGACGACCTGCCCAGCTGCTAGCTCTGGCTTCATAATCATGACATCGTTTTGGACGTCTCACAGAGAAATGCACAAAGAGAATGTTCTTTAATCGCGTACTCGGTCTGTCTCTTGTGTCGTCCTCAGATCTTCTCAAAGTTCGGCACGGTGCTGAGGATCATCGTCTTCACTAAGAACAGTCAGTTTCAGGCTCTGCTGCAGTATCCTGACGGAGTGTCCGCTCATTCTGCTAAACTGGTGAGTAAGGTCGGCAGAGTGTTTGATACCTTTGGATACCACATGTCTTAAAGGTCACATCTCCTCCTCCTCTTCTTCTTCTTCAGTGTAAATAATTCTCAGAGCTCCTCAAAACATGTGTGAAGTTTCTTGTTCTAAATCCACTCTGATCCTGTATTTGATCATGTCTATAAACCCCTCTATTTCAGCCCTGCTCAGAACAGACTGTTTCTGTGTCTGTACCTTTAAATATGTAAATGAGCTGTGTCTGACCACGCCCCCTCTCTGGAAGGGCTTGGGTGTACTCGGTGCTTTCTCGCTCCATGTCCCATTGTTTACGGTGAGAAGGCAGACTCAGAGGGCAGAACAAACACTTAGCTGTGGGAGTGTCACCCACCTGGGGGAGGGGCTACTGCCCTTTGTGATGTCATGAAGGGAAAATCTCCAAACGGACTGTTTGAGCACACATTTTCTGAAAAGTGGAGCAGGCAGAAGATGGAGAGGATGGACTTTTCTCATCATTGGGGGGTTTGTAGACGGACTAGAGACACATGTTAGAGTTAGAGGAACATGGTGCGGAAGCTTTAAAAACCTGTTTCTTAAGACACTCCTGCACAGACTAAACTGTACAAATACACTGTCTTAGTTGTACAAAAATATTGGAAACATTTCAGTATGGATACATAGAGGTGGGCGATATGGGAAAAATATCATATCACGATTTTGTTTTGGAAAAATCCCGATCACGATTTTATTACGATTTTTTTACGATTTTTTTCATAGTGATCTTTAGACAGATTTGTAAGTTACTGACCAGTTCAACCAAACTTATTTCCCTCTATAATGTTTTTAAATGCACAAAAACTGTGCTGACAAGTTTAATCTATTTGAAAAACATCTTTGTAGGAGATCTGGAGGTCTCACCCAGAACATCTTTAGCAACAGAAATGTTTTTCACTCAATTTGATCAATATTTATGAACAATTTGAAGGTTTTCCTCACCACTTTGAAATGATGATTTAGTTATGTGTCCTCTTTTTATGTTCATCAGGAACATTTTCACACAGTGATGCATTCATTTAAAAACATGTAGACTTCAAGTTCTTGTGTTTCTGTTCTATTTTAGCCCTGCAGAGTTCCTTCAGCTGGAGCTTCATACAGGCTCTGCAGCCTTTGTTGTTTTTTATGACATCATTGGACTAACTTTAGTTTAGTTTATATATAATCAAACATAATACAGAATGTGTTCATTCTGCGACACATGATCAAAGTAAGTTTAACTGACAGAAGAGGTTAATTCATAGAGGGGGCGGGACATTGTTGATTGACAGACAGACAGTCACCATGGTTACTCACTCTCACCTGCCTGCTGCACACATCGTGTAACGTCGTTTAGTGTAATCCCTGTAGGTTCAGTTATCACAACAGGTGAGCTTCAGGTGGAGAGGATGATAGTAACTTTTAAAAACAGAGAGAGAGCAGAAAACACCGGCAGCAACATTTGAAACACCGGGGTTATATCTCCACTCACTGACTGTCTGAGCTCCTCTCTGTCTGACTCTGACTGTTAACGTCTCTCCGGCTCGTTAAACGGTTTCGCTATCCGAGATGTAAACTTAACTGCAAACTATGCGGATAAGTTAACTGTTGCTCACGCCGTGTCGGTTTGGAAAAATATCAGTGGAAATATCATATGGAGTTGTTTTTGCGGACTTTACTTTTACGTTTCGGTTTCGTTTTCACCGCTGTGGAGCATAAGAGAGGGAGATGTGTCTGTGTAGGAGTATAAACTGCAGCAGATCTGTTTTGGCAGATCGTCAGCACGTTAAAATCCTTCACGATCTAAGATCGTCATATCGCCCACCACTATGGATACACCTCCAGAGTGCACGAGTTTAGCAAAACCAAAAAATTACCCGATATCAGGACCGTGTTTAAATCTGTGGTATGGTGAGTGTAGGAGGCGGCGTGCACTCTCTCAGCTCTGATCCGCTGCGGCTCTCTTTCAGTCTCTGGACGGACAGAACATCTATAACGGCTGCTGCACTCTGAGGATCAGCTTCTCCAAACTCACCACGCTCAACGTCAAATACAACAACGAGAAGAGCCGGGACTTCACCAGACCGGACCTGCCCTCTGGAGACAGCCAGCCCGCCATGGAGCACCCGGCCATGGCCACCGCCTTCAGTGAGACACACACACACACACACACACAGAGGGTGACATGACGCTGGAGCGTTAACATTTCATACACATACCCTTATTGATTGGGAAATTATTATTATTATTATATTATTAGAGTAACTCAGGTGTTGTGTCCTTTCTGCAGCTCCAGGTATCATCTCAGCTTCTCCCTACGGCGGCGCTACTCACGCCTTCCCACCAGCCTTCGCACTCCAACCTGCAGGTGAGTCTCACTTGCTGAGGTCCAGCCAGTCAGCTGGAGAGAGAGAGAGGGAGAGAGAGGGGGCGAGAGAGAGGGGGAGGGAGAGAGGGGGGGGGAGAGAGGGGGAGAGAGGGAGGGGGAGAGAGAGAGACCTTTATTATTTTATGTATTATTTGTAGGCAGTAGTCATCATACTACATCATAAAAACATGGAGTGTTTAGCCTGATAACCGCGTCACAGATACTAACAACATTAACACACGTGAGCTCTTATTACACAATGTTACATCATCCTGACACGGTGAAGGTAGTCGTGGTTGTGATGTCATCAGTGATGGTCAGTCGTGTGTCCTGCAGCTCAGATGTTCACCCGTCTCAACTCTCCCAGTTTCCCTCCCCTATCCAGGCCTGAGCATCCCCTCCCTGCCCGGAGGCCTGGCCTCTCTGTCCTTCCCCGGAGCCACCAGGCTGGGGTTCCCCCCGCTTCCTGCTGGAGTCTGCGTCCTGCTGATCAGCAACCTCAACCCCGAGGTGGGTCCTTCACCCCGAGTCCCTGCAGCCACTCTGTTCACCTGTCCACCTGTTCACCTAGGCAAATATGATTCCCAGATTAGAACAAAAAGTTAACCATTAAACCTGTTTTTGTTAAGAGACTTCTCTGCATACACTCACACCTGTTAAAACACCCACACCTGTCCACACACACACCTGTCCAGTCATGTGTGAACATGTTCTCCTCGTTATCTGACCCCCTCCTCTCCAAAGGTGATTAACCCTCTGATTGACCCATCACCTGTCTTTTCTTTGTTTTGTTTTTGTTCCCCTTTTAATTTGTTGCCATGGAAACGCCTCGGACCCCTCCACCTGTCCTGCCCTCCCACCTTTACCTGTCCTGTCCCTCCACTGCCTTCTCTGCTGTCTTTAAAGAGAGTTACGCCCCACTGCCTCTTTATTCTCTTCGGTATGTTGTCACTCGTCTTATTTTGAAAATATCACCTGTTGTTCTGATGACAAGTTCCTGTTTGTTTGTTTTTTTTGGTTAAATGAAAACAAACGAGTGTCTTCTGATTTTGATTTGTGTTGATTTGAGTTTTATTCTCAATATTTGCATCTTTTCCTCAGAGACGCACCGTTAATGTTTGTGAGCAGGTGTGACCTCTAAAAGGTTGTTTAAAGGTCACATGTCCTCCTCTTCATCAACCAGTTTGAATAAGTCTCAGAGCTCCTCAAAACATGTGTGAGATCCCAGTTGAGAAGACGCTGCTGCAGATATCCTGTCAGCAGCCGCCGATCTGAAATCATGAATACCAAACATGTTTGATATTCATGATTCCAGATCAGGGAGGCTCAGTGTAGTAAAATAACACACATGAAGATTATCTGGACACATAACCTGATACGACAAGCCTCTAATCTGGCCACGCCCCCCTGATTGTTGGGGAGGCAAATCGCGCCCAAAATGGTCCAGTGTGTAGCCAGCTTCACTGATAAATAGTTTACAAAAACATGCTCTTATCTTTGTGTTGGTGCAGGTTTGTTACGTTATATAAGTCATAATAATATTTAAAACTCTACAAAGCTGCATTTATTGTCTCGTTGTAACTTGAGTTTCTGTTTTTGTTTGCATGCTGGGTTCCTTTCGGTTTGCATGTCCTCATAATGAATCAGACACTCTTATTTTCAGTCAACACTCCCATAATTCATAGCTCCCACTCAGAGTTTTCTCTGACCCCTTTGCCTTAATTTCCTTGCTACACTTCCTTACAATGTTCAGAAATTCATGTCCTCTAAATTTAACTTGATTAAAAAATGAGCAGAGCTGCTGCAGCTCCTCCCTCCACCTCCAGGTTTTAGGTTAAAACATTGAACAAGTTAAATCTGCCCATGTAGAAGACATCAGAGGGTCAGATCAGCTTCACTCACAGACCTCTGCAGAGTTCAAACCGTGCAGATCTTTGTCTTTAAACCACACCCACTTTTATTGAAACTTAAACTTGTGTTTTATTTTTATTTCTGCCTGTGTGTGAAGGTGTTTATGGAGATGTGATGAGGGTGAAGATTCTGTTCAACAAGAAGGAGAACGCTCTGGTTCAGATGTCGGACAGCACGCAGGCTCAGCTAGGTAACCTCCTGCTCATGCTCAGTGTGTCTCTGCTGATAACCTCCTGCTCATGCTCAGTGTGTCTCTGCTGATAACCTCCTGCTCATGCTCAGTGTGTCTCTGCTGATAACCTGCACATGCTCAGTGTGTCTCTGTAGCTATACCTGATCACAGGAGTCTCTGCTGATAACCTTCTGCTCATGCTCAGTGTGTGGGTCATACTGCAGCCTTGTGTACACAATGTTGTTGTAGAGAAGGGACGCACGTGTAGCCCTTCTCTCTCTGTGCACAAACGCTTCATGTGCTCCGAGTGTACAGCTAGCGCTTTTCTGTCTGGAAAACAGCGCCATGTGTACTTGAGGCCTTCAGAGTGCAAGTGTCTTTTAAGTAAAGCGAAGTCGTCAGAAACCTGAGCCATGATTGTCACCTGTCTGATTTGCAGCCATGAGCCATCTGAGCGGCCAGCAACTTCACGGGAAGTCTCTGCGCATCACGCTGTCTAAACACACGAGCGTGCAGCTGCCCCGTGAAGGCCACGAGGACCAGGGCCTGACCAAAGACTACAGCAACTCCCCCCTGCACCGCTTCAAGAAACCCGGCTCCAAGAACTACTCCAACATCTTCCCTCCTTCAGCCACCTTACATCTCTCCAACATTCCGTAAGTCCTGTGACGGGGTCACACCTGTGACGGGCCCCGAATGAGACATGTGAAACATAATGTGGTTGATGTGATTTTAATGCTGAACTCCTCTCCACCCGTAGCCCGTCTGTGGTTGAAGAAGACCTCAGGATGCTGTTTTCCAGCTCAGGAGCTGAAGTGAAGGCCTTCAAGTTCTTCCAGTGAGTCACCCATTAACTGTCTCTGCTCTCTTGTGATTCATGATTTATTAATTTAACTGCTCCTTCTTACTAAGTAACACCCGCTGTCCTTATGCTGTCATCCTTTCTCCGTGCCCTGAAATTCCATTTCTTGATCCAAATACCTGATTGTCTATAGTCGTTTCCCTGAACCCTTCACCTCTGGTCCCTCATCTTTGTTCTTGATTTTATGTCCTCGTTGCCCATTACCCCTCTCTCCACGCCCAATGCCTGTGCCCTCTCTCAAGACCTTTAATTATTCTTATCCACCCCTCCTTGTCTTTGAACTCTTTATTTTTATCCTTGAACATCAGTCTAAAAGTCTTTGTGTGCTAACCCTACGTTTTCAGTTCTGTTGTCCTGTTGTCCTTACTGGTGCGTTGAGATTGGTGTCCTTGCCCTGCTGTGACGATTTCAAATCATGCTGTGTCCTGAAACTTCAATCCTGAACCTAAAGCTGCCTTGCTCACCCTTATGCCTGCACAGCAATACACTTTCATTCTCCTGATGTTTCTATGCTTGTTCTGAAGTCCTTGTACAAGCCCTGCCCTGACAATTTAGTCCTAAATCATGATCCTTCCCCAAAGCTTGACCCTTCCCCTTCAGCCTCTAGTCCTCTCTTGTCCTGAAATATTCATCATTACCCTTAAATTCCCTGAATTTCCCATCACTCTGTCCAAAAGCCTCTACTTTTTCTTCTATCCCTTCCTCTTACGGCCATAGCCTTGTCCTTGTCCTTTATTCTTTTTATTAATCTGAAAGGTCTTGTCCTTGTGCTGACACTTGAACCGATCCCTGGGTTCATTGCCCTTCCCCAAAGATTTGAATTCATGATGTGTGGCAATGCCTTGATCCCTATCCTGAAGCTCCATCACTCCACCTGATGCCCTCACCCATACACCAATACCCCACCATTACCCTTAATGTTCAATCCCTGCCCTGAGGTCCCTGTGTCACCCCTACTCTAAAGATTTAGTCCATTCCCTAAAGCCTTCACTCTTGCCCCAAAGCTCATACCCTTTTCCCCTGATGCCCTTATTCTTTACCAGATCCTTTGCCCTTCTCCTTTTAGTTCCAGACGCATCGCTCTGTCTTATCCAAAAGCCTTTATCCAGGACTCATTACTCAAAATCCTTCTTTCTGGAGCCTCCATTCCATTTGGATTCTAACATTGAAGGATCTGTTATTTCCCCCAATTGTTTATGTTTCTCAACCCTTCCTGCCCTCAGTGGACAGAAGTCTTTATTTTTCCAAAACAGGCTGGCCAAGTCCTTACACCATTAACTTGCTCCCGAAACCCCTGTTCTTACCCTAAAGTCTTTGTGCATACCCTGAGGTCTTCTGTCTTTACATGACGCTCTGAATAGGACTTTTCCCTTAGGAATTTGTTGGGATAAGGGCCCTTATCGAGCCCCCCTGTACTAACCCTTTCTAAGAGTTTAACCCTGTCCTCGTCATATCCTGAAACCTTCTTCCTGCCCTTAAGGATTGGCTTTTCCACAAAGTCTTTGTTCAGGCCTAGAAGTCAAGGTGCCCCTTGCCCCAGAATTTCTTTGCTTGTCCCAGAGGATCTCTGCTTACCCTGTTCTAGAGTCTTTATTCCCCTGCCCTGGTCCCAAACCCTTTCTCTTTATTGAACTAAATCAGGACTTTGTGGACTTGTGTAGGATCTGATGAGCTCCTGTTGGTCTCTCTTTTAGGAAGGACCACAAGATGGCCCTGATCCAGATGGGTTCGGTGGAAGAGGCCATCGAGTCCCTCATCGAGTTCCACAACCACGACCTGGGAGAAAACCACCACTTGCGAGTCTCCTTCTCAAAGTCCTCCATCTGAGCCTCTGGTGGGACTTGATGGGGTCCACTACACTCCAGTCATTCCAAGGCCCCGTCTGCAGAAACCCTATGAAGTCTGGTGTGATCTTAAATTATTATTTTAAACTCATTAAGGGTTTGTTGTCCTCAAAGAGAGGAGGGGGAGGGGTCATTACGAGGAAGAAAGTCAGTGTTCTGAGTTTGTCATGATTTCTGGAAGAATCCAGAGTTCTCCGACTGTCATCGTGTTCTCGCCATGAAGCCGTTACCTTTTTAGCCGCTCTTGCCTTTTGACTTTGATCCCAGAGGTTTGGAGTTAAAGCCAGCCTTGTAGCTTTGTCACTCGGGAACTCCAGATCTTCGCAAAATCGTGATTTCCCCTCGGAGTTCTGTCTTTCCTCTCTTGGTTCTTTGGTCCTGATATTCCTCGTTTAATGTTTCCCTTTGGCGCCACGCTCCCGTCTTAAATATGGACTCCAATAGAGGAGGTTTGTGAACTCCTGGATCCAGCTCAGACTGGCAGATCTGAGTCCGGACTCTGGTACTCCAGCCTTCAGATAATCCCTGTGCCTTATTCCTCCCGTCTGACATGTAGAAACAAATCTCCCATCATGCCTCTGTAGACGGTTTACTGTCGGTCTGTATGTCAGATATATTCCTGTTTTCTGTGTTTTCTTGGTGTTGCTGTCGGTGTTTCGTACTGCTGTTACCGGGTTTCCTGGGTCTGTCTTTTATTCCTTTTTAATTCCTTTTATTTCTACGTATGCAATCATGTTTTATTCAAATCAAATATTGTAGCAATATTTTAATCATTCCTGGACTTTTGGTTTGTTGGATTTTTGTGTGTGTGTGCGTGCTCGGTGGTTCTTCCCGCCGCTCGCCGCCTTTTTACAATCTGTTTCTGTCGTGTTTCTGTTGGACTCGTGAACCCCGCTGTCGGCTCGTCTCGTCTGTCGCATCCCTGAACGGTTTTTATTTATACGTTTGTGATCCACTACAGCTGAAACCAAAAACGGCCTTTTAGATGCAAACAAAGCGCCTGCCTCAGGTCTCAAACACGCCGAGACGGAGAGCTGCTCCAGGCTCGACCGCGCCGCTGGATACAGACGGACGCCGCGACTCTGTGACTCATTTGCATAACCAGGTGTAAAGTGGCGTGCCTTCAGGTCGGCGTTCATTCCTCTTCGCTCCGAGACATTCGACGGAGGAGACGCTCCGTCAGGAACCAGAACCTCCTGGTTTGTTTGTTTTCTGTCTTAAAGTTATTACGTCGACATTCCAGCTGCTCTGACGTTCAACGAGGCGACCTCTCCCTGTCTGAACCCACTGGTTTACAATCGTGATGCATTCAAGACACCTGGGAGATTTTAAAACCTAACCTGACTAAAGGACGGCAACAGGCCGAGCTTCTTTTTTTAATTTAAGACCAAACGGGTGTTAAAGTCCGGACTCTGTGATCCCCCCCCACACACACACGTTTACAGTCTGAGACTTTCCTCTGACGGTGAAACTTTGTCAGATTCTGAATTAATTAAGGCGGGAGAATTCTCAGGATGTCCTCTGCCAGCTGTTTCTCTTCCTGCTCGATCACAGACAACAGACGCGGGGCGTTTATTGTCCACCATGAAATCACTTCTTCAGATACTCCTACCTGACAGTCTGACCTCCAGCTCCTGCTGAACACATGACGTGAGCAGGTGACCTCTCCCGGAGGTCGTCTCCCAGTCGACCTCTCCCAGGTGTCCTCCCCCAGGTGTCCTCTCATTAATACTTCAGTTTATTTTCAGACGTCTGTGTTTTGGTTTGTAGATGAGTAAACCATCAGAAGTCTGGTGTTTAAACATGTTTTTTCCCGGGTGACTTGAATGCATCATGGACAGGTGAGGCGGGAGTGGGACCAGTGAGTGAGCAGCGTGTGGGGGAGGGGTGATGAAGTGTACATAGGTGTTTTATACCACAGTTGTGTGTCTGAGAGCTGATTGGTGGGTTTTTTAATCTGATGACGTGTATATTTTGACTCGTGTGTGCGACTGTTCTGAGCCTTACACTGTTTGTGTCACAAAGAAAAAAAAAAAACAACAGATTAAATCACTTTTTATCTAAAACTCTGAAGACTGCACTCGTCTGTCTCTGAACCTCCGGCGGGGAGATACGGTGGCCCTGAAGGTCAAATCACAACGTGTCAGAAAACTAAACTTTTCACCAACAATTTTCAAAAACATTTGATATTAAAGGTGTTTGAACCAGGCTGTAAACATGTTAATCTCTGCTGTAAAAACAGACTTTTTAGAATGGGTGTGTATGTGACTTCCTGTGCTTCTGCAGCCAGCCTCTAGTGGACACTCCAGGAACTGCAGGATGTTACACTTCTGCATCAGCTTCATTTTCCAACACCAGAGGATGATGCTTGGTTAATTCAGGCTTATCAGTGTTTGCACACAAACTTCATGCACACACACACACACACACACACACACACACACACACCCCCCTTCATAAGTCGGAGTCCCTCAGGGTCGACGACATTCTCTGAAGATTTGAACATGCTGTTTTTTTTATTTACCTTTCAAACAAATCAAATGTAATACAGAGTTCCTCACAGCGAGAGAGAAACAAGAAGAGAGGTGAAATAGAGACACAAAGAGAAGATGCTTAAAAAAGAGTTAAAGTTAAACAACATTAATAAATAAAAGGTAACGTGTTCCAGCAGCAGGCGTTCAGTCTGTAGGGACTGGAGGGTCGCAGGTTCAGGTCTGGAAACTGGTCTGGTGCCTGGGCGCTACAGAGGTAAGTCATCAAACCCCCCCCCCCCCCCCTCACTCTGACATCTCTCCATCAGTGTCCACCTGGATGAAGCAGGTCACATGACTACACAGAGACCATAGAGGGATATAACCACCTTTATAAAAACAGGAAGTGAACTCCTAGCTCACCTGGGTAGCCGTGTGACTCACCTGTGTGTGCGGGAGTTCCTCCTCCAGGAATCATAAAATCTTCTCTTCCTTTAAATGTCGTCCTGCTCGTCCTCTGTGGATCAGCTGAGAGAGAAAATGACCTCGTGGTTTCGTCCCTCTGACCTTCACTCATCAGTCCGGCTGTAGAAATATAAATATGTGGACGATCATCATTTAAAT
>NC_083614.1:34667152-34674652 GCF_963584025.1 Labrus mixtus | reverse complement strand
AGCACATCGAGTGACGGCCCGTCTCCCGTGGCGTCTCGTCCTCCTCGGCGGGGGTCTTATTGGCTGAGCTCACAGAGGTGTGCTAACGCCCGCCGGGCAGCTACTTTAAATGCTAATTCTGCTCCATGCTGCACCCAAAGTGTTAGCCGCCCGCTAACGTCCTCTGAGCCAATCGTCCTCCCGCAGAGCGCTGCCGCAAACAAACACAACACGCCTGTCAAAGTGATAATCCTCCGCCGCCGCCTGGACGCGTGTTCCATGAGCAGTCACGCGTGTTTGACATGTTTGAGGGGGAGAAGAAGAAGAAACTTATTTAGGCAGGAAGTGGAGAGGAAGAGAGTCAGCGTGTGGCTAATGGCGTCCGGCTGACGGCTCCATCACGGATTTAAACGCCGCCGCCGGGCTGCATCGTCTGACAGCTTCAGTGCTTCTGCCTGAGAGCAGATTACCAAGAAGCTCGGTTCACTGGCCTCCATCACCACCACCGCCCGCCTGACGCTGCCCCCCCCCCCCCAAACCCCCCAAACCCCCCCGGCCGTCCTGCAGAGAGCCGGCAGGTAAATCTCTCCAGGTGAGACGAGACGTGAATAATCGTCCATCAGCGGCCGGTCCTCGGGGTCAAAACTCAGAATTGAATACTGTCTGAGACGATGCTAATGTGACGCCTTAAACACACACGCACGCACGCACACACACATACACACACACACATACACACACACACACACACACACACACACACACACACACACACACACACACACACATACACACGCACACACACACACACGGCATGCAGGTCAATTAAAGCTGGCGGACGATCAGCAGACGGTCCATTTAATCGTCCGTCGGTCCGTCTGATGGACCCCTGCAGAGACGCTCCGTCTCCTTCAGAGGACGAACGCGAGGAGGGGGAGGGGGAGGGGGTCAGACCTGAACAGCTGGTCAAAGAAATCTTCTGTTTACTTTGTTTTCTGTCACGTTCAATAAAAACGTCTCAGCACAGAGGAAATAAAACTTTCTTGCTAAGAAGTTGAAAAAAACATTAATCAAATTCATTCGACTAGCTCGCAGGCTAACAGGACTGAAGTGTATTTAAGTTGTATTAAAAGCTGAACGAGTGAAGATTCAAGATTTGTATTTGTCACATGCTCATACAGATGTGCAGCCATGCAATAAACACTCAAATTACTAAAACACATATATACAGTAAAATAGAATATAATGAAAAAAAAAAAAAATTTGAATGTACAAAATATAAAATATAGAATAATGTAAACAGTGTAAAGTGTCAAAGTGTCAGTGTGTAAAGTGTCCAGCGTGTAAAGTGTGAGGGTGTAAAGTGTCAGGGTGTAAAGTGTCCAGGGTGTCAAAGTGTCAGTGTGTAAAGTGTCAGTTTGTAAAGTGTCCAGTGTGTAAAGTGTCAGTGTGTAAAGTGTCCAGGGTGTAAAGTGTCAGTGTGTAAAGTGTCCAGGGTGTCAAAGTGTCAGTGTGTGAAGTGTCCAGCGTGTAAAGTGTCAGGGTGTAAAGTGTCCAGGGTGTCAAAGTGTCAGTGTGTAAAGTGTCAGTGTGTAAAGTGTCCAGTGTGTAAAGTGTCAGTGTGTAAAGTGTCCAGGGTGTAAAGTGTCCAGTGTGTAAAGTGTCAGTGTGTAAAGTGTTCAGGGTGTAAAGTGTCAGGGTGTAAAGTGTCAGTGTGTAAAGTGTCCAGGGTGTAAAGTGTCAGGGTGTAAAGTGTCAGTGTGTAAAGTGTCCAGTGTGTAAAGTGTCAGTGTGTAAAGTGTCCAGGGTGTAAAGTGTCAGTGTGTAAACTGTCCAGGGTGTAAAGTGTCCAGGGTGTAAAGTGTCAGGGTGTCAAAGTGTCAGTGTGTAAAGTGTCAGTGTGTAAAGTGTCCAGTGTGTAAAGTGTCAGTGTGTAAAGTGTCCAGGGTGTAAAGTGTCCAGGGTGTAAAGTGTCCAGGGTGTAAAGTGTCCAGGGTGTCAAAGTGTCAGTGTGTAAAGTGTCAGTGTGTAAAGTGTCAGTGTGTAAAGTGTCTAGTGTGTAAAGTGTCAGTGTGTAAAGTGTCCGTGTGTAAAGTGTCCAGTGTGTAAAGTGTCAGTGTGTAAAGTGTCCAGTGTGTAAAGTGTCAGTGTGTAAAGTGTCCGTGTGTAAAGTGTCCAGTGTGTAAAGTGTCAGTGTGTAAAGTGTCCAGTGTGTAAAGTGTCAGTGTGTAAAGTGTCCAGGGTGTAAAGTGTGGGGTGTAAAGTGTCAGGGTGTAAAGTGTCCAGGGTGTCAGTGTGTAAAGTGTCAGTGTGTAAAGTGTCCAGTGTGTAAAGTGTCAGTGTGTAAAGTGTCCAGTGTGTAAAGTGTCAGTGTGTAAAGTGTCCAGTGTGTAAAGTGTCAGTGTGTAAAGTGTCCAGTGTGTAAAGTGTCAGTGTGTAAAGTGTCCAGTGTGTAAAGTGTCAGTGTGTAAAGTGTCCAGTGTGTAAAGTGTCAGCGTGTAAAGTGTCCAGCGTGTAAAGTGTCAGTGTGTAAAGTGTCAGTGTGTAAAGTGTCCAGGGTGTCAAAGTGTCAGTGTGTAAAGTGTCAGTGTGTAAAGTGTCCAGTGTGTAAAGTGTCAGTGTGTAAAGTGTCCAGGGTGTAAAGTGTCAGTGTGTAAAGTGTCAGTGTGTAAAGTGTCCAGTGTGTAAAGTGTCAGTGTGTAAAGTGTCTAGTGTGTAAAGTGTCAGTGTGTAAAGTGTCCGTGTGTAAAGTGTCCAGTGTGTAAAGTGTCAGTGTGTAAAGTGTCCAGTGTGTAAAGTGTCAGTGTGTAAAGTGTTCAGGGTGTAAAGTGTCCAGTGTGTAAAGTGTCAGTGTGTAAAGTGTCCAGGGTGTAAAGTGTGGGGTGTAAAGTGTCAGGGTGTAAAGTGTCCAGGGTGTCAGTGTGTAAAGTGTCAGTGTGTAAAGTGTCCAGTGTGTAAAGTGTCAGTGTGTAAAGTGTCCAGTGTGTAAAGTGTCAGTGTGTAAAGTGTCCAGTGTGTAAAGTGTCAGTGTGTAAAGTGTCCAGGGTGTAAAGTGTCAGTGTGTAAAGTGTCCAGGGTGTAAAGTGTCCAGGGTGTCAAAGTGTCAGTGTGTAAAGTGTCAGTGTGTAAAGTGTCAGTGTGTAAAGTGTCTAGTGTGTAAAGTGTCAGTGTGTAAAGTGTCCGTGTGTAAAGTGTCCAGTGTGTAAAGTGTCCAGTGTGTAAAGTGTCAGTGTGTAAAGTGTCCAGTGTGTAAAGTGTCAGTGTGTAAAGTGTCCAGGGTGTAAAGTGTGGGGTGTAAAGTGTCAGGGTGTAAAGTGTCCAGGGTGTCAGTGTGTAAAGTGTCAGTGTGTAAAGTGTCAGTGTGTAAAGTGTCCAGTGTGTAAAGTGTCAGTGTGTAAAGTGTCCAGTGTGTAAAGTGTCAGTGTGTAAAGTGTCCAGTGTGTAAAGTGTCAGTGTGTAAAGTGTCCAGTGTGTAAAGTGTCAGTGTGTAAAGTGTCCAGTGTGTAAAGTGTCAGCGTGTAAAGTGTCCAGCGTGTAAAGTGTCAGTGTGTAAAGTGTCAGTGTGTAAAGTGTCCAGGGTGTCAAAGTGTCAGTGTGTAAATTGTCAGTGTGTAAAGTGTCCAGTGTGTAAAGTGTCAGTGTGTAAAGTGTCCAGGGTGTAAAGTGTCAGTGTGTAAAGTGTCAGTGTGTAAAGTGTCCAGTGTGTAAAGTGTCAGTGTGTAAAGTGTCTAGTGTGTAAAGTGTCAGTGTGTAAAGTGTCCGTGTGTAAAGTGTCCAGTGTGTAAAGTGTCAGTGTGTAAAGTGTCCAGTGTGTAAAGTGTCAGTGTGTAAAGTGTTCAGGGTGTAAAGTGTCCAGTGTGTAAAGTGTCAGTGTGTAAAGTGTCCAGGGTGTAAAGTGTGGGGTGTAAAGTGTCAGGGTGTAAAGTGTCCAGGGTGTCAGTGTGTAAAGTGTCAGTGTGTAAAGTGTCAGTGTGTAAAGTGTCCAGTGTGTAAAGTGTCAGTGTGTAAAGTGTCCAGTGTGTAAAGTGTCAGTGTGTAAAGTGTCCAGTGTGTAAAGTGTCAGTGTGTAAAGTGTCCAGTGTGTAAAGTGTCAGTGTGTAAAGTGTCCAGCGTGTAAAGTGTCAGTGTGTAAAGTGTCCAGCGTGTAAAGTGTCAGTGTGTAAAGTGTCAGTGTGTAAAGTGTCCAGGGTGTCAAAGTGTCAGTGTGTAAAGTGTCAGTGTGTAAAGTGTCCAGTGTGTAAAGTGTCAGTGTGTAAAGTGTCCAGCGTGTAAAGTGTCAGTGTGTAAAGTGTCAGTGTGTAAAGTGTCCAGGGTGTCAAAGTGTCAGTGTGTAAAGTGTCAGTGTGTAAAGTGTTCAGGGTGTAAAGTGTCCAGGGTGTAAAGTGTCAGTGTGTAAAGTGTTCAGGGTGTAAAGTGTCAGTGTGTAAAGTGTCCAGGGTGTAAAGTGTCAGGGTGTAAAGTGTCCAGGGTGTCAAAGTGTCAGTGTGTAAAGTGTCCAGTGTGTAAAGTGTCAGTGTGTAAAGTGTCCAGGGTGTCAAAGTGTCAGTGTGTAAAGTGTCCAGTGTGTAAAGTGTCAGTGTGTAAAGTGTCAAGCGTGTAAAATGTCAGTGTGTAAAGTGTCAGGGTGTAAAGTGTCCAGGGTGTCAAAGTGTCAGTGTGTAAAGTGTCCAGTGTGTAAAGTGTCAGTGTGTAAAGTGTCAGTGTGTAAAGTGTCCAGGGTGTAAAGTGTCCAGTGTGTAAAGTGTAAGTGTGTAAAGTGTCCAGTGTGTAAAGTGTCAGTGTGTAAAGTGTCCAGGGTGTAAAGTGTCCAGTGTGTAAAGTGTCAGTGTGTAAAGTGTCCAGGGTGTAAAGTGTCAGTGTGTAAAGTGTCCAGCGTGTAAAGTGTCAGTGTGTAAAGTGTCAGGGTGTAAAGTGTCCAGGGTGTCAAAGTGTCAGTGTGTAAAGTGTCCAGTGTGTAAAGTGTCCAGGGTGTAAAGTGTCAGTGTGTAAAGTGTCCAGTGTGTAAAGTGTCCGTGTGTAAAGTGTCCAGTGTGTAAAGTGTCAGTGTGTAAAGTGTCCAGGGTGTAAAGTGTCCAGTGTGTAAAGTGTCAGTGTGTAAAGTGTTCAGGGTGTAAAGTGTCCAGGGTGTAAAGTGTCAGTGTGTAAAGTGTTCAGGGTGTAAAGTGTCAGGGTGTAAAGTGTCCAGGGTGTAAAGTGTCAGGGTGTAAAGTGTCCAGGGTGTCAAAGTGTCAGTGTGTAAAGTGTCCAGTGTGTAAAGTGTCAGTGTGTAAAGTGTCCAGGGTGTCAAAGTGTCAGTGTGTAAAGTGTCCAGTGTGTAAAGTGTCAGTGTGTAAAGTGTCAAGCGTGTAAAGTGTCAGTGTGTAAAGTGTCAGGGTGTAAAGTGTCCAGGGTGTCAAAGTGTCAGTGTGTAAAGTGTCCAGTGTGTAAAGTGTCAGTGTGTAAAGTGTCAGTGTGTAAAGTGTCCAGGGTGTAAAGTGTCCAGTGTGTAAAGTGTAAGTGTGTAAAGTGTCCAGTGTGTAAAGTGTCCAGGGTGTAAAGTGTCAGTGTGTAAAGTGTTCAGGGTGTAAAGTGTCAGGGTGTAAATTGTCCAGGGTGTAAAGTGTCAGGGTGTAAAGTGTCCAGGGTGTCAAAGTGTCAGTGTGTAAAGTGTCCAGTGTGTAAAGTGTCAGTGCGTAAAGTGTCCAGGGTGTCAAAGTGTCAGTGTGTAAAGTGTCCAGTGTGTAAAGTGTCCAGGGTGTAAAGTGTCCAGGGTGTAAAGTGTCCAGTGTGTAAAGTGTCCGTGTGTAAAGTGTCAGGGTGTAAAGTGTCAGTGTGTAAAGTGTCAAGCGTGTAAAATGTCAGTGTGTAAAGTGTCAGGGTGTAAAGTGTCCAGGGTGTCAAAGTGTCAGTGTGTAAAGTGTCCAGTGTGTAAAGTGTCAGTGTGTAAAGTGTCAGTGTGTAAAGTATCCAGGGTGTAAAGTGTCCAGTGTGTAAAGTGTAAGTGTGTAAAGTGTCCAGTGTGTAAAGTGTCAGTGTGTAAAGTGTCCAGGGTGTAAAGTGTCCAGTGTGTAAAGTGTCAGTGTGTAAAGAGTTCAGGGTGTAAAGTGTCAGGGTGTAAATTGTCCAGGGTGTAAAGTGTCAGGGTGTAAAGTGTCCAGGGTGTCAAAGTGTCAGTGTGTAAAGTGTCCAGTGTGTAAAGTGTCAGTGTGTAAAGTGTCCAGGGTGTCAAAGTGTCAGGGTGTAAAGTGTCCAGCGTGTAAAGTGTCAGTGTGTAAAGTGTCAGTGTGTAAAGTGTCCAGGGTGTCAAAGTGTCAGTGTGTAAAGTGTCAGTGTGTAAAGTGTCCAGTGTGTAAAGTGTCAGTGTGTAAAGTGTCCAGGGTGTAAAGTGTCAGTGTGTAAAGTGTCCAGCGTGTAAAGTGTCAGTGTGTAAAGTGTCAGGGTGTAAAGTGTCCAGGGTGTCAAAGTGTCAGTGTGTAAAGTGTCCAGTGTGTAAAGTGTCCAGGGTGTAAAGTGTCCAGTGTGTAAAGTGTCCGTGTGTAAAGTGTCAGTGTGTAAAGTGTCAGTGTGTAAAGTGTCCAGTGTGTAAAGTGTCAGTGTGTAAAGTGTCCAGTGTGTAAAGTGTCCGTGTGTAAAGTGTCCAGTGTGTAAAGTGTCCAGGGTGTAAAGTGTCCAGTGTGTAAAGTGTCAGTGTGTAAAGTGTTCAGGGTGTAAAGTGTCCAGGGTGTAAAGTGTCAGTGTGTAAAGTGTTCAGGGTGTAAAGTGTCAGGGTGTAAAGTGTCCAGGGTGTAAAGTGTCAGGGTGTAAAGTGTCCAGGGTGTCAAAGTGTCAGTGTGTAAAGTGTCCAGTGTGTAAAGTGTCAGTGTGTAAAGTGTCCAGGGTGTCAAAGTGTCAGTGTGTAAAGTGTCCAGTGTGTAAAGTGTCAGTGTGTAAAGTGTCAAGCGTGTAAAGTGTCAGTGTGTAAAGTGTCAGGGTGTAAAGTGTCCAGGGTGTCAAAGTGTCAGTGTGTAAAGTGTCCAGTGTGTAAAGTGTCAGTGTGTAAAGTGTCAGTGTGTAAAGTGTCCAGGGTGTAAAGTGTCCAGTGTGTAAAGTGTAAGTGTGTAAAGTGTCCAGTGTGTAAAGTGTCCAGGGTGTAAAGTGTCAGTGTGTAAAGTGTTCAGGGTGTAAAGTGTCAGGGTGTAAATTGTCCAGGGTGTAAAGTGTCAGGGTGTAAAGTGTCCAGGGTGTCAAAGTGTCAGTGTGTAAAGTGTCCAGTGTGTAAAGTGTCAGTGCGTAAAGTGTACAGGGTGTCAAAGTGTCAGGGTGTAAAGTGTCCAGTGTGTAAAGTGTCCAGTGTGTAAAGTGTCCAGGGTGTAAAGTGTCCAGTGTGTAAAGTGTCCGTGTGTAAAGTGTCAGGGTGTAAAGTGTCAGTGTGTAAAGTGTCCAGGGTGTAAAGTGTCCAGTGTGTAAATTGTCCGTGTGTAAAGTGTCAGGGTGTAAAGTGTCAGTGTGTAAAGTGTCCAGGGTGTAAAGTGTCCAGTGTGTAAAGTGTCAGTGTGTAAAGTG
>NC_083614.1:34634652-34637152 GCF_963584025.1 Labrus mixtus | reverse complement strand
GGTCCCTGAGGAGGAGGAGCTGGAAACGTTGCTGAGGAGAAGGAAGTGTGGGTTGACTTCCTTTACCTCACGATCACCCGACCCGACCGAACCTCGGAGAAGACGAAAACGGATGGATGGCTGAATTGTAAATAAATCAATTGGCTTTAATGTGGCAACCAGTTATTTTGGCCAAAATTAAAAAAAACACTGGTGAGATTATTTTGCAGATATAAACTCTGATTTTCTGATCCCTGACAGGATGCAGATCAGAGGCTGATCAGCATCCTGTCAGCGACGATCACTATCTGTACACGTGTTAAGATCTGACGGATGGGATGAGGCACGGATATCTGAGTTTAAATCCTTCGCTTTGATGTTTAGCTCTGACCGGCGATGACAGCAGTGAAGACATTAAGCCAGAAGAACGCCGATTTGTAAAGCGAGGAGCTCTGCTGCAGGATTCATCTGAATTTAAAAATCCAAACATTCATATATGGCTCAAATCCTACAGCTCAGAAGTCGACATGATGACGACTAAACCTGATAATTATTCGGACTGACATGAAGGCAGCATTGGCCCTGATTGGCTCGTCGATAAAGGATCACAGAAGTTCGTCCAATCAGGTCAGTTTGCAGTCGTCAGCACGTCTGCTGCTGTCAGCCTATCAAAGTCCAGCACAGAGACAACAACAGCTGTTATGATGCCGGAAACTTAAACTTCGCCATGTTAAGTTACAATTAAAGAATATCGATACCCGTTAGTTACCCCGGCAACAAAAATCGAAATCCTACACATAATGTCTTGATTTTTATTCCCAAAAGTTGCAGACAAACTCCTGCACGCCGTCTGAATTGCACAGAAACGTTGTTGTGCTATGATTTTAAACGTAAAAATATCAAACGTAGCAGCAGGTATCATTCAGGTGAGGTTCGGTCCAGATACCACAGAAGAAGAAGAAGAAGAAGAACAGATGTATAAAACGTTGGCGCTGCTCTGTGTTGATGTTCAGCAGTGAGTCAGGTGGAAAAAGAAGAAAGGAGCTCATTATGAATCAGCGTGTGACCTACATGAGAGAGCTCAGATTTATTTTAGCTTCGTTAACAGCTGAAGCTCATTTCAGTTTTTAATTACTGTCGGCTCGATCTGGTTTCTATCTGGAGCGTCAGTCTGAGTGTGTTTAAAGCCTGCAGAGATGATCTGACCTGAGGAGCCTCATAACTATCCCTGAGGTTATTACTTTATTATTAGTGAACGTTTATATCCAGGAGAGTTAAAACAGGAATAAGTGACTGAAAGTTGATTGAGATGAATCCTCTTGGTAGTGCTGTAGTACTTGAAATCGGTCTCGAGACTACTTTTTGAAGGTCTCGTCTCTGAATCTAAAACATTTATACTCGGTCTTGTATCGGTCTCAGACTGGGCGGACTCTGGATTTTAAATCAAGACCGGTCAGGACCACCACTGATCGTCTATTTCTCCACGTCATTACTGTAAAAATAAAATTCTCCTCCGCTTTCAGTCTTTGTGCTAAGCTACGCTAACCCTGTCTCTGATAAAACTGATCCATGTGAGACGCCTGACTCAGGGTCATCGAGAGGAATTCAATAAATGTCAAAGTTAATGTTGGCGGTATGATGGTGATCAGCCTGTTTACTGAGAGGGGAGTCTCATCCAATCAGATGTTGTCTTGTTTAAAACATGATGTCATTTAAAGTTCACGTGTTTAGGATGAAGTTCAGTCTTTGTGTTTCCTGCTGAGCTGCAGAAGAGACAGAAATCTGCAGTGACAGGATTTAAACTTCAGACGATGCCTCTGATTCGTCAGCTGAATTTCATTTAAACTTCACAGGAACTTGTTTATGGTACAGAAGGAGGACTGTCGGTTGTGTCCAAGTTAATCGGGGACGTTTGGAATGAATGGACCAGCAGGGCTAAGCACGCCGTTTCTTACACAATGAAGATGAGAAAATGGTTCTTTTAATAAATTATAACTGATTGAAATTGATGTTGAACCTAGAGAAGCAACTGAACATGACGTAGTCTCGTAAATAAAACACGCGATATCTCAAAACGCTGGAGCATCATCTTCATTCACTTCTGTTGTGTAAATGATTGACAGGTCATGCCACGCCCCCTTGAGTTACAGACTGTTACAGACGAAACTTACTTAAAGGAGCAATATGTAGCTATGACACCTAGTGTTTAAAGTAGGTACTGCAGTCAAAGTTCTAAACATTGGAGAATGTTACTGAACGACTTGTTAAACTGTGCACTGTTCCTTTAAGGACCACGTTCAGAGGGGATGGTCGGGGGTCAGGAAAGGGTCCGTGCAAACGAGGGTCCTCACTTGTACAGTAAAACCAACGTGTGTGTGTGTGTGTGTGTGTGTGTGTGTGTGTGTGTGTTGGTCCAGATGCCCGGGTCAGCGTGTGTCTGTGGAGACGCCACAGCGACGCTAATTTACTGTTACAGAGAGGCTGCAGTCCCCCCGAGGCCCCGCCCCCTACAGCGTAACAC
>NC_083614.1:34617152-34622152 GCF_963584025.1 Labrus mixtus | reverse complement strand
AAAAAACATGAACTGAATATTCTCAACATTTCAGAAGTTATTTTAACATTTTTAAAACGTAAAAAAAATAAAATATTGTCATTCCTATGTACAAAGGAGCTTTAGGAACACATTTAGGCTTAAAATAATTTTTTAGAATAAAGTCATTATTTTATTCTCAGAAGCTTCCTGCACAAATAAGGAAATACTTCCTCTGTCGTCTGTAACACAGACTGAATATGAACTGTCAGTGAGCTGCTTTAAGGACTCTAAATATCCCATCAGTCTGCAGAAACTACACACGTTGCGTTGGCCCTGATCCTCCGCTGACCTATGAGCAGAGTGCAAAGACATTTTTAATTAAAAATAGACGGACCGCATTGATCCCAAAAACCTTTACAACCTACACGTCATGTAAATCACGTCAGTAACGCTCCTGTAATTATGGTTTTAATTTTAGATCAATAATCACAGAATTCTGCAAACAACGATCTCTGACATCAGCCTGCAGGAAGTGTGTTAGTGTGCAGAGAGAGAGAGAGAGAGAGAGAGAGAGAGAGAGAGACAGAGAGAGAGAGAGACAGAGATACAGAGAGAGAGAGAGAGAGAGACAGAGAGAGAGAGAGACAGAGAGAGAGAGAGACAGAGAGAGAGAGAGAGACAGACACAGAGAGAGAGAGAGAGAGACAGAGAGAGAGAGAGACAGAGAGACAGAGAGAGAGAGAGAGAGACAGAGAGACAGAGAGACAGAGAGAGAGACACAGAGAGAGACAGAGAGAGACGGCTCGAGGTCCGGCTGTGTGAGGAAAAGAGATCATTTACAATAACGGATGAAACCAGGCAAACACTCCTGCTCCTTATCGTGTGTGTGTGTGTGTGTGTGTGTGTGTGTGTGTGTGTGTGTGTGTGTGTGTGTGTCTGTGTGTGTCTGTCTGTGTGTGTGTGTGTGTGTGTGTGTGTGTGTGTGTGTGTGTGTGTCTGTGTGTGTCTGTCTGTGTGTGTGTGTCTGTCTGTGTCTGTCTGTGTGTGTGTGTGTGTGTGTGTGTGTGTGTGTGTGTGTGTGTGTCTGTGTGTGTCTGTCTGTGTGTGTGTGTGTGTGTGTGTGTGTGTGTGTGTGTGTGTCTGTCTGTGTCTGTCTGTGTGTGTGTGTGTCTGTGTGTGTCTGTCTGTGTGTGTGTGTGTGTGTGTGTGTGTGTGTGTGTCTGTGTGTGTGTGTGTGTGTGTGTGTGTGTGTCTGTGTGTGTGTGTGTGTGTGTGTGTGTCTGTCTGTGTGTGTGTGTGTGTGTGTGTGTGTCTGTCTGTGTGTGTGTGTGTGTGTGTGTGTGTGTGTGTGTGTGTGTGTCTGTGTGTGTGTGTGTGTGTGTGTGTGTGTGTGTGTGTGTGTCTGTCTGTGTGTGTGTGTGTGTGTCTGTGTGTGTGTGTGTGTGTGTGTGTGTGTGTGTGTCTGTCTGTGTGTGTGTGTGTGTGTGTGTGTGTGTGTGTCTGTGTGTGTGTGTGTGTGTGTGTGTGTGTCTGTCTGTGTGTGTGTGTGTGTGTGTGTGTGTCTGTCTGTGTCTGTGTGTGTGTGTGTGTGTGTGTGTGTGTGTGTCTGTCTGTGTGTGTGTGTGTGTGTGTGTGTGTGTGTGTGTGTGTGTGTGTGTCTGTCTGTGTGTGTGTGTCTGTGTCTGTGTCTGTGTCTGTGTGTGTGTCTGTGTGTGTGTCTGTGTGTGTGTCTGTCTGTGTCTGTCTGTGTGTGTGTCTGTGTGTGTGTGTGTGTGTGTGTCTGTCTGTGTCTGTCTGTGTGTGTGTCTGTGTGTGTGTGTGTGTGTGTCTGTCTGTGTGTGTGTGTGTGTGTGTGTCTGTCTGTGTGTGTGTGTGTGTGTGTGTCTGTCTGTCTGTGTGTGTGTGTGTGTGTGTGTGTGTGTCTGTCTGTGTGTGTGTGTCTGTGTCTGTGTCTGTGTCTGTGTGTGTGTCTGTGTGTGTGTGTGTGTGTGTCTGTCTGTGTGTGTGTGTGTGTGTGTGTCTGTGTGTGTGTGTGTGTGTGTGTGTGTGTATGTGTCTGTTTTCACTCAGATGAGCTGAAGCTTCTCTCATTCATCAGATTAATTCTGATATATCGAGGTGCACTGACTCATTGTGTGATCGAGTCAGCTACGTTGTGCGTTGTCTATGTGTGGACTAAATCTTTGTTCTTGTTTATATGACTATTATTGTATTCATGTTGAAAGTGCAGGAAGCTTTAGACCTCGCTCTGCAGCCCAGTCACAAAACGTATTGTCGTCACCTTTTCCGAAAGTGTCTGAAAACGAGGAAAAGCAGTCTGAGGCTCGCTGCAGGATCTGTGTCTGAGGAGCTGCTCTCTCTTTAAACCTTTTTAAAAGTAGACTGAAGGTGTTGGAGGAAGAAGCGTCAGAATGTGAATAATGAGGTCTCTGCTCTGTGAGTCAGGACGTGTTGATCTGTGTTTTTTGTCTGGTTCGTCGTGCTGCTGCCCCTCTCGGCCAGGACTCTTAGAAATGAACTTTTTAAACTCAGATTGGTCATCTTTGAAGGTGAACAGGCATATTCACTGGCTGAAGCTTATTTATAAAGCTCTTCTTGGTTTGGTGCCTTCTTATTTATGTTCATACCTTCAAAGAAGCCACTACGCCTTGTGTTCCTGTGATGTCTTTAAACTGTCTGTGCCTCGTGTCCGCACGTTTTGCTGCTCCCACCGCAGGGAACTTTCTCCAAAATGACTTGAAAATGGCGGATCTCATTTCGCTTGAAGCCTTTGGCTCGATCTTAAAAGATAAAATATGCGAGACAGTTGGACAGTGCCTGATCTGTGATCTAGATTCTGCACTTTATCTGTAAATCAACTTGCACATTGTAAATCGTTTTTCTCTCTTAACGTATTGTTTGTAAACTGTCTCTTTATCATGTAATGTTTTTTATGACATGTGCTGCTGCCATCTTGGCCAGGTCACCCTGTGAAAGAGATCCTGATCTCAATGGGTTAATTACCTGGTTAAATAAAAAAATAAAATTAAAGCCTGTAGGCTGACTTTGACTTCATGAAACTCTGGTGATCTCAGACATCCATCTGTATTCATGAGGGGAATGGAAACGAAGCATACAGCTGGTTTACAATGTGTGTGGAGTTTTTATTGTTATGAACTAAATATTGTGAGGGACAAGGTGACGTCAGAGAAGTGTCAGGGTGACAGCTGTGTGTGATATCACGGCTGTGATTGGATGAGAGTCTGAGGTTGGTTGTGTGTGTGTGTGTGTGTGTGTGTGTGTGTGTGTGTGTGTGTGTGACTCGGCTTGCATGAGGCATGTGCTGAGTGTGATGATGAGAGACAGACAGTTAGTGTGTTCAAACCTGCAGAAACATCCTGAAGTGTTCTCACTCTGAGTGTCATGTGATCACTCTGAGTGTCATGTGATCACTCTGAGCGTCATGTGATCACTCTGAGCGTCATGTGATCACTCCTTGTATTTATTCTGCAGAAAGTCAGAGTGATCTGATGTGAGAACACAGCAGGATATAATCAGGAGAATTCACCTGGAGCCAGTGGGAGGGGCCAGTGGGAGGGGGTGGTGACCTTTATTCCCTGTGATCGCTGCACGACCATAGACTGTCTGCACGCCACCTCTACCATCTCCGTGCTCTAATCAACCTGCTGCTGCATGTTTCCTGTTCTCCAGTATGTTCTTCTCCTCTCTTTAGTTCACTTTGAGATTCTCTTCAGCTACATGCAGCATTGATACAAACACACATATTCTCATCATAGAGTCCTATGGAGGACTCTGCTGCTCCGTCCACATCGTTCTTTTTTCTCGGGAATTGTGGGATTGAAAGTTGTTTGGTCCCTCTGCCGACAGGTCCGAGTGCAGAGAGCTGATTGGTTGACAGCTGGCTGACAGAACCTGAGTATTGATTGATTGACTGGATAACAGGAAGAATGATTCAGACTCTGAGAGACAGTTCAGCTGCTGCTTCAGTGAACACACGGGAATCCTCCGTGTGAATATGAAATGTTTTTATTTTCTGTTTTCTAGTCTTAACAACATGGACTGAATATATTATCACAAATCTCACCCTGCATCCTCATTGGTCGTGTGACTGTAGACAAATATGTAATTGCATCTTCTAGCTGGTACCTCGTAAAGTGAAGACAACATGTTGGGTCCCTTCTTACTGAGGGTCATACCTCCTTTAAATGTTTCTGTTTCTTTCTCCTGTGTCAGTAACCAATCACATCACACCGTCAGGACTCTGATGCATTCAGATATCTGAAGGAAGAATCAGACGTTTTAAACTTCTTAGTCTGCAGCGTGTTGCGATTTTTCTGCCTCACGCAAACATTTGTCTCATGTCCTCTTTGGGCCTACCAAGTCGGATCCTCACGACCCCACACGACCCCACACGACCCCTCACGACCCCACACGACCCCTCACGACCCCTCACGACCCCACACGACCCCTCACGACCCCTCACGACCCCACACGACCCCACACGACCCCTCACGACCCCACACGTCCCCACACGACCCCTCACGACCCCACACGACCCCTCACGACCCCACACGACCCCACACGACCCCTCACGACCCCACACGACCCCACACGACCCCTCACGACCCCACACGACCCCTCACGACCCCTCACGACCCCACACGACCCCACACGACCCCACACGACCCTCCTCCTCTTCCTCCTCCTCTTCCTCCTCCTCCTCTTCCTCCTCTTCCTCCTCCTCTTCCTCCTCCTCCTCTTCCTCCTCATTTTCCTCTTCCTCCTCTTCCTCCTCCTCTTCTTCCTCCTCTTCCTCCTCCTCCTCTTCCTCCTCCTCCTCTTCCTCTTCCTCCTCCTCCTCTTCCTCCTCCTCCTCTTCCTCCTCATTTTCCTCTTCCTCCTCTTCCTCCTCCTCCTCTTCCTCCTCCTCCTCTTCCTCCTCATTTTCCTCTTCCTCCTCTTCCTCCTCTTCCTCCTCCTCCTCTTCCGCCTCCTCCTCTTCCTCTTCCTCCTCTTCCTCCTCTTCCTCCTCCTCCTCT
>NC_083614.1:34611846-34614346 GCF_963584025.1 Labrus mixtus | reverse complement strand
GTAAACCAGCAGATCAGTTCAGACCCACCTGAGGCCCCATGAGAGGAGGGGGGCACGTGGACCTGCATGCAAATCCTCCTTAGAAGAAGCTCGCAGCGCATCCCTGCAGGCACAAGACAGAGAAGGAGAGATTTGCATAATTGCTGCAGGGGTCGGAGCTCTGTTAAGCTGCAGGATGTTCAGTGATGATGCATTCACTGACACACACACACACACACACACACACACACACACACACACACACACACACACACACACACACACACACTGTGACTCATCTTGCACACTGGAAACGTCCGGCTGCAGGTTGTTTCACGTCTCATGTTTGACCTGAGGATTAAAAAACGTTCGTTCTAAAAAAGTGGTGTGTTTGGAGACGTTGAGAGTAAACCAACATTTAACAGTTTGTTTAACTCAGAATCATCAGAGAACTCCTGAAGTGACTCACAGTGAACACAGCCTGACCTTTAGTGCTGCTCACACGTAAACCCACAGACCTTTAGGACGCAGGGTGAGAGTTACTCTAATGATGCAGGGTGAGAGTTACTCTAGTGATGCAGGGTGAGAGTTACTCTAGTGATGCAGGGTGAGAGTTACTCTAGTGATGCAGGGTGAGAGTTACTCTAATGACGCAGGGTGAGAGTTACTCTAGTGATGCAGGGTGAGAGTTACTCTAGTGATGCAGGGTGAGAGTTACTCTAGTGACGCAGGGTGAGAGTTACTCTAATGACGCAGGGTGAGAGTTACTCTAGTGATGCAGGGTGAGAGTTACTCTAGTGATGCAGGGTGAGAGTTACTCTAGTGACGCAGGGTGAGAGTTACTCTAGTGACGCAGGGTGAGAGTTACTCTAGTGATGCAGGGTGAGAGTTACTCTAATGATGCAGGGTGAGAGTTACTCTAATGATGCAGGGTGAGAGTTACTCTAGTGATGCAGGGTGAGAGTTACTCTAGTGATGCAGGGTGAGAGTTACTCTAATGATGCAGGGTGAGAGTTACTCTAGTGATGCAGGGTGAGAGTTACTCTAGTGATGCAGGGTGAGAGTTACTCTAATGATGCAGGGTGAGAGTTACTCTAATGATGCAGGGTGAGAGTTACTCTAGTGATGCAGGGTGAGAGTTACTCTAGTGATGCAGGGTGAGAGTTACTCTAATGACGCAGGGTGAGAGTTACTCTAGTGATGCAGGGTGAGAGTTACTCTAGTGATGCAGGGTGAGAGTTACTCTAATGATGCAGGGTGAGAGTTACTCTAGTGATGCAGGGTGAGAGTTACTCTAGTGATGCAGGGTGAGAGTTACTCTAGTGACGCAGGGTGAGAGTTACTCTAGTGATGCAGGGTGAGAGTTACTCTAATGACGCAGGGTGAGAGTTACTCTAGTGACGCAGGGTGAGAGTTACTCTAGTGACGCAGGGTGAGAGTTACTCTAGTGACGCAGGGTGAGAGTTACTCTAATGATGCAGGGTGAGAGTTACTCTAATGACGCAGGGTGAGAGTTACTCTAGTGACGCAGGGTGAGAGTTACTCTAGTGACGCAGGGTGAGAGTTACTCTAGTGACGCAGGGTGAGAGTTACTCTAGTGATGCAGGGTGAGAGTTACTCTAATGACGCAGGGTGAGAGTTACTCTAGTGACGCAGGGTGAGAGTTACTCTAATGATGCAGGGTGAGAGTTACTCTAATGACGCAGGGTGAGAGTTACTCTAGTGACGCAGGGTGAGAGTTACTCTAGTGACGCAGGGTGAGAGTTACTCTAGTGACGCAGGGTGAGAGTTACTCTAGTGATGCAGGGTGAGAGTTACCAACACATAAACACTGTAGTGATTCCATAAAAACAGAAATGCATCGACCTGTTTTTCAGCCACTCTGTCTCTGTGTGGGGTTAAAAATGAGCCCTGTAGGCTCCTGTAGTCTCACTTCCTGTCTCACTGTGTCCTCAGTTACAGTTGTAGCCTGAGGCTGACGTTTCCCTCTCTTGTATCTCTCCTCTGTGTTTCCTCTCGGTGCAGCAGGTTGGTCCAGATCCACAACTTGTCCTGCAGGTTTCAAAGTTTCCACCTCCTCCTCCTCTTCCCCCCTCCTCCTCCTCGTCAGTGTTTTTACCTGAAAAGTTTCAAGTGATTAGAAATGAATACACTCACAGAATGAACCAATCAGAGCACAGCTGTCCGATACTGCAGGTTACCCAAAATATTCATCCGTATGTTCACAAGGTTCACTTTCAACAATCCTAATAAAAGCACTGTAGGAAATCTATTTCCTTCGTGTCACAGCAGTGTTATTAAACTTATATCTGAATATGATGACGTTATTTATTATTTCATTCTCCTGAAAAGAAATGGAGAAAATAAAATTACTGCTGAGCTTGAATCTAAGAACCACAAACACTCCTGTCGCTGTAAATGAGCGTGTGAGTTTCCCAGAGTTTGATTTTCACACGACAAACAGAAAGCAGTGTGTGTGTGTGTGTGTGTGTGTGTGTGTGTGTGGGAGCCGGCAGCGTGC
>NC_083614.1:34589346-34596846 GCF_963584025.1 Labrus mixtus | reverse complement strand
CTGCAGTGAGTCAGTCCCCATAGAGCTCCATGTTAAAATGTCTAACTTTACAACTGCAGTTCCTCCAGTGTCCACTAGAGTCTGTCTCCTGCAGTGAGTCAGTCCCCATAGAGCTCTATGTTAAAATGTCTAACTTTACAACTGCAGTTCCTCCAGTGTCCACTAGAGTCTGTCTCCTGCAGTGAGTCAGTCCTCATAGAGCTCTATGTTAAAATGTCTAACTTTACAGCTGCAGTTCCTCCAGTGTCCACTAGAGTCTGTCTCCTGCAGTGAGTCAGTCCCCATAGAGCTCTATGTTAAATGGGGCACGATGTCTCACAGATGGACGGGATGTATATCTTAGATGATTAGCTTGATGCTAACACATACAGGAAAATGCCATTTACTGGCTAACAGAATTAGCATCAGGATTATGTTAACTTAGTAAATGATCTAATTTTCTTAAATTCCTTAACAAACAAGATCATATGGACTGATTCAGCAGAGACAGAGACAGGCAGGGTCACACCACTCCCTCCAAGCTCACACTCCGGCACGTGGAGAAGTTAAGATGGAGGTGATAAATACAGCAGCCAGCTCTGACTCCCCTCACACACACACACACACAGGAACTTTAACCAACCAGGCATTTTATGTCACTCAAATAATAAGCTGGCCAAAAAAACACAGACTCATTAAAATCACTCAACAGTATAATAAACGACATATCTGATGGCGTTTCTTTTTCTTAACATCGTTGTTTCAATCAGATCTTCATGAGGTGATCAGTTTCTGTAAACATCCTTTTCAGTGAGTCTGCATCGGGGCAGAGTCACTGTCAGAGGGTCACTCTGCCCTCCACGTGAGCGTGCCATCAGAGTGAAGGTGTGGAGGGAGGGGTTTGAGGAAGTGTTTTTATCTCTGCTGAAGTCATTCCTCTGATTTTAGATCTGATGATTGATTTGTTTTGAGGTTACAAAGCTGCATATCTGATGTTTGACAAAATGCAAACTCAACTGTTAGCAGATCAGATTCAGAGTAAAGACCTCTGCTTGTTTTTAACGGGGAAATGAGGGGGGGGTGGTGAACACAAGACGCAGAGGGACACACACCCATCACACACACACACACACACACACACACACACACACACACACACACACACACACACACACACACAGATGACACACTGAGACATTGTGTCATACACACACACACACTTTCTCTCCTGGTTCCAGATGTTGCGGATGATGTCATTGTCTCAGGGCTTTCTCCTGCATGAATCATCACACACACACACACACACACACAGACACACACACACACACACACACACACACACACACACATACACACAGACACACACACACACACACACAGACACACACACACACACACACACACACACACACACAAGAGGTGGAAGAACCTTATAAGGAGTGTATGCAGCGGTAAACAGTTTGACTTTAAATAAAAGTTGTTCTTTAGTTTTTTGTGTGTTTCCTGTGTTTCAGGACTGAAGCATGAGCACAGACTCTGACTCGAGTCACATCACAACAGTCACACACACACACACAAACACACATCGTGTCGCCGTAAAATTTATGAATCTGAGGTGCTGCAGCTGAAGGTCACACACAGTTAAGTGGAGCTACAGTTACAGCTCAGGTTATTTAACTGTAAACTCTCCCAGTGTTCACTCACTGAGGGAGAATCCATTCAGTGAGAGAGGAATGTCCCACTCCACTACAGCAGGGGGCAATATGTCTCCTTCAGCCGGTTACTATTGGACTGTAAGACAACAACACTGAATCTCATTCAAATAGAATAGATGTAAACATGAACAACTGAGGCAGCTCTACAACATGCAGTTCTATAACATGCAGCTCTATAACATGAAGCTCTACAACCTGCAGCTCTACAACCTGCAGCTCTATAACATGCAGCTCTATAACATGAAGCTCTATAACATGAAGCTATATAACATGCAGTTCTATAACATGAAGCTCTATAACATGAAGCTATATAACATGCAGCTCTATAACATGCAGCTCTATAACATGAAGCTCTATAACATGCAGTTCTATAACATGAAGCTCTACAACATGCAGTTCTATAACATTCAGCTCTATAACATGCAGTTCTATAACATGAAGCTCTATAACATGAAGCTCTACAACATGAAGCTATATAACATGCAGTTCTATAACATGCAGTTCTATAACATGAAGCTCTATAACATGAAGCTCAACAACATGAAGCTATATAACATGCAGTTCTATAACATGCAGTTCTATAACATGAAGCTCTATAACATGCAGCTCTACAACATGAAGCTATATAACATGCAGTTCTATAACATGCAGTTCTATAACATGAAGCTCTATAACATGCAGCTCTACAACATGAAGCTCTATAACATGAAGCTCTATAACATGAAGCTCTATAACATGAAGCTCTATAACATGAAGCTCTATAACATGCAGTTCTATAACATGAAGCACTACAACATGAAGCTCTATAACATGAAGCTCTATAACATGCAGCTCTATAACATGAAGCTCTATAACATGAAGCTATATAACATGAAGCTCTACAACATGAAGCTCTATAACATGCAGCTCTATAACATGCAGCTCTATAACATGCAGTTCTATAACATGCAGTTCTATAACATGCAGCTCTACAACATGAAGCTCTATAACATGAAGCTCTATAACATGCAGCTCTATAACATGCAGCTCTATAACATGAAGCTCTATAACATGAAGCTCCACAACATGAAGCTCTATAACATATAGCTCTATAACATGAAGCTCTATAACATGCAGCTCTATAACATGCAGCTCTATAACATGCAGCTCTATAACATGAAGCTCTATAACATGCAGCTCTATAACATGCAGTTCTATAACATGAAGCTCTATAACATGAAGCTATATAACATGCAGTTCTATAACATGAAGCTCTATAACATGAAGCTATAAAACATGCAGTTCTATAACATGCAGCTCTATAACATGCAGTTCTATAACATGCAGCTCTATAACATGCAGCTCTATAACATGAAGCTCTATAACATGCAGCTCTATAACATGCAGTTCTATAACATGAAGCTCTATAACATGAAGCTATATAACATGCAGTTCTATAACATGAAGCTCTATAACATGAAGCTATATAACATGCAGCTCTATAACATGCAGCTCTATAACATGAAGCTCTATAACATGCAGTTCTATAACATGAAGCTCTACAACATGCAGTTCTATAACATTCAGCTCTATAACATGCAGTTCTATAACATGAAGCTATATAACATGCAGTTCTATAACATGCAGTTCTATAACATGAAGCTCTATAACATGAAGCTCTACAACATGAAGCTATATAACATGCAGTTCTATAACATGCAGTTCTATAACATGAAGCTCTATAACATGAAGCTCAACAACATGAAGCTATATAACATGCAGCTCTATAACATGCAGTTCTATAACATGAAGCTCTATAACATGCAGCTCTACAACATGAAGCTCTATAACATGAAGCTCTATAACATGAAGCTCTATAACATGAAGCTCTATAACATGAAGCTCTATAACATGCAGTTCTATAACATGAAGCACTACAACATGAAGCTCTATAACATGAAAATCTATAACATGCAGCTCTATAACATGAAGCTCTATAACATGAAGCTATATAACATGAAGCTCTACAACATGAAGCTCTATAACATGCAGCTCTATAACATGCAGCTCTATAACATGCAGTTCTATAACATGCAGTTCTATAACATGCAGTTCTATAACATGAAGCTCTATAACATGCAGCTCTACAACATGAAGCTCTATAACATGCAGTTCTATAACATGAAGCTCTATAACATGAAGCTCTACAACATGAAGCTATATAACATGCAGTTCTATAACATGCAGTTCTATAACATGAAGCTCTATAACATGCAGCTCTACAACATGAAGCTCTATAACATGAAGCTCTATAACATGCAGCTCTATAACATGAAGCTCTATAACATGCAGCTCTATAACATGAAGCTCTATAACATGCAGTTCTACAACATGAAGCTCTATAACATGCAGCTCTATAACATGTAGCTCTATAACATGCAGCTCTACAACATGAAGTTCTATAACATGCAGCTCTATAACATGAAGCTCTATAACATGCAACTCTACAACATGAAGCTCTATAACATGCAGTTCTATAACATGAAGCTCTACAACATGAAGCTCTATAACATGCAGCTCAATAACATGAAGCTCTACAACATGAAGCTCTATAACATGCAGTTCTATAACATGCAGCTCTATAACATGAAGCTCTATAACATGCAGCTCTATAACATGCAGCTCTATAACATGCAGCTCTATAACATGCAGCTCTATAACATGAAGCTCTATAACATGCAGCTCTATAACATAGAGCTCTATAACATTAAGCTCTATAACATGCAGCTCTAAAACATGAAGCTCTATAACATGAAGCTCTATAACATGCAGCTCTATAACATGAAGCTCTATAACATGAAGCTATATAACATGCAGCTCTATAACATGAAGCTTTATAACATGAAGCTCTACAACATGCAGCTCGATAACATGAAGCTCTATAACATGCAGCACTAAAACATGAAGCTCTATAACATGAAGCTCTACAACATGCAGCTCTATAACATGAAGCTCTATAACATGAAGCTATATAACATGCAGCTCTATAACATGAAGCTATATAACATGAAGCTCTACAACATGCAGCTCGATAACATGAAGCTCTATAACATGCAGCTCTACAACATGCAGCTCTATAACATGAAGCTCTACAACATGAAGCTCTATAACATGCAGTTCTATAACATGCAGCTCTATAACATGAAGCTCTACAACATGAAGCTATATAACATGCAGCTCTGTAACATGAAGCTCTATAACATGAAGCTCTATAACATGCAGCTCTATAACATGCAGCTCTATAACATGAAGCTCTATAACATGCAGCTCTAAAACATGAAGCTCTATAACATGAAGCTCTACAACATGCAGCTCTATAACATGAAGCTCTATAACATGAAGCTATATAACATGCAGCTCTATAACATGAAGCTATATAACATGAAGCTCTACAACATGCAGCTCGATAACATGAAGCTCTATAACATGCAGCTCTAAAAGGTGAAGCTCTATAACATGAAGCTCTACAACATGCAGCTCTATAACATGAAGCTCTACAACATGAAGCTATATAACATGCAGTTCTATAACATGAAGCTCTATAACATGAAGCTCTACAACATGCAGCTCTATAACATGAAGCTCTATAACATGCAGGTCTATAACATGAAGCTATATAACATGCAGCTCTATAACATGAAGCTCTACAACATGAAGCTCTATAACATGCAGTTCTATAACATGAAGCTATATAACATGGAGCTCTATAACATGAAGCTCTATAACATGAAGCTCTACAACATGCAGCTCTATAACATGAAGCTATATAACATGCAGCTCTACAACATGAAGCTCTATAACATGCAGCTCTATAACATGCAGCTCTATAACATGCAGCTCTATAACATGAAGCTCTATAACATGCAGCTCTATAACATGCAGATCTATAACATGAAGCTCTATAACATGAAGCTCTTTAACATGCAGCTCTATAACATGCAGTTCTATAACATGAAGCTCTATAACATGAAGCTATATAACATGCAGTTCTATAACATGAAGCTCTATAACATGCAGCTCTACAACATGAAGCTCTATAACATGCAGCTCTATAACATGAAGCTCTATAACATGCAGCTCTAAAACATGAAGCTCTATAACATGCAGCTCTACAACATGAAGCTCTATAACATGCAGTTCTATAACATGCAGTTCTATAACATGAAGCTCTATAACATGAAGCTCTACAACATGAAGCTATATAACATGCAGTTCTATAACATGCAGTTCTATAACATGAAGCTCTATAACATGCAGTTCTATAACATGCAGCTCTATAACATGCAGCTCTATAACATGAAGCTCTATAACATGAAGCTCTATAACATGCAGCTCTATAACATGCAGTTCTATAACATGAAGCTCTATAACATGAAGCTATATAACATGCAGTTCTATAACATGAAGCGCTATAACATGAAGCTATATAACATGCAGCTCTATAACATGCAGCTCTATAACATGCAGCTCTATAACATGCAGTTCTATAACATGAAGCTCTACAACATGCAGTTCTATAACATTCAGCTCTATAACATGCAGTTCTATAACATGAAGCTATATAACATGCAGTTCTATAACATGCAGTTCTATAACATGAAGCTCTATAACATGAAGCTCTACAACATGAAGCTATATAACATGCAGTTCTATAACATGCAGTTCTATAACATGAAGCTCTATAACATGCAGCTCTACAACATGAAGCTCTATAACATGCAGCTCTACAACATGAAGCTCTATAACATGCAGTTCTATAACATGAAGCTCTACAACATGAAGCTCTATAACATGCAGCTCTATAACATGCAGCTCTATAACATGCAGTTCTATAACATGCAGTTCTATAACATGAAGCTCTTCAACATGAAGCTCTATAACATGAAGCTCTATAACATGAAGCTCTATAACATGCAGCTCTATAACATGCAGCTCTATAACATGAAGCTCTATAACATGAAGCTCTACAACATGAAGCTCTATAACATATAGCTCTATAACATGAAGCTCTATAACATGAAGCTCTATCACATGCAGTTCTATAACATGCAGCTCTGTAACATGCAGTTCTATAACATGCAGCTCTATAACATGCAGCTCTATAACATGAAGCTCTATAACATGAAGCTCTATAACATTCAGCTCTATAACATGCAATTCTATAACATGAAGCTCTATAACATGAAGCTATATAACATGCAGTTCTATAACATGAAGCTCTATAACATGAAGCTATATAACATGCAGCTCTATAACATGCAGCTCTACAACTTGAAGCTCTATAACATGCAGTTCTATAACATGAAGCTCTATAACATGCAGTTCTATAACATGAAGCTCTACAACATGCAGTTCTATAACATGCAGCTCTATAACATGCAGTTCTATAACATGAAGCTATATAACATGCAGCTCTATAACATGCAGTTCTATAACATGAAGCTCTACAACATGCAGTTCTATAACATGCAGCTCTATAACATGCAGTTCTATAACATGAAGCTATATAACATGCAGTTCTATAACATGCAGTTCTATAACATGAAGCTCTATAACATGAAGCTCTACAACATGAAGCTATATAACATGCAGTTCTATAACATGCAGTTCTATAACATGAAGCTCTATAACATGCAGCTCTACAACATGAAGCTCTATAACATGCAGTTCTATAACATGCAGTTCTATAACATGAAGCTCTATAACATGAAGCTCTACAACATGAAGCTATATAACATGCAGTTCTATAACATGCAGTTCTATAACA
>NC_083614.1:34579346-34581846 GCF_963584025.1 Labrus mixtus | reverse complement strand
TATCATCCATTCATCAAATAGACAAAGTTAAATATAAAGCTGATGATCAGGATATAAACCAATGATGTCGAGGCCTATTTAAAATAAAAGTGTATTAATAATATAGCTTTGACTCTGTAAAGTAAATCTGGATGTTTTCAGTTGATGTGGGTGTCCCCCCCCCGATCCCCAGCTCCAAACGTTTGCTCTGTTTATGGTCTTATGAGTCGGTTGGTGTTTCCTCGCAGGAAGAAAAATGCTGAATCTCCCGTTTGTTTCCCGCGGGAACCTGAAGGCAGCACAAGCCAAACTCTCACAGTTTCCTGACCACTGACGTCGACTCGCTGCCCTGTGAGATCAGTGTTTAGGTCACGACTGCCCCCCCCAGGCCCGGGTTAACTGGAACTGATCCCCCCCTCCCCCCCCACTCTGCGTCCTCCACCCTGCACTTGTTTTTCCCTCTCTGATGTTTTGATTCCACACGGCTCTCTGACTCACTGCTCACATTTAGAACTGCGTCAAAATAAGCTCCAACATGAAGCAAAAGCTGCCATTGTTTTCCAGGGAATCCCCCCCCCCCCCCCCCCCCCCCCCCTGCACAAACACACACACATTTAACACACACGCTAACATGCACACACCCTTCAGCATGATGACTGCAGCCTTTGTTTTCCTCTGACTCTCTGTCCTTATAAGGAGACCCAGCTTCTGATGAGACTCTGTGGACTCTTTGTGCTCATTACTGCACAGAAACACACACACACACACACACACACACACACACACACACACAGACACACACACACAGACACACACACACACACACAGACACACACACACACACACACACACACACACACACACACAGACACACACACACAGACACACACACACACACACAGACACACACACACACACACACACACACACACACACACACACAGACACACAGACACACACACACACACACACACACACACACACACACACACACACAGAAACATACACATACACACACACACAGACACACACACACACACACACACACACACACACACACACAGACACATACACACACACACACACACACACACACACAGACACACACACACACACACACACACACACACACACACACACACAGACACACACACACACACACACACACACACACACACATACACACACACACAGACACATACACACACACACACACACAGACACACACACACACACACACACACAGACACACACACACACACACACACACACAGACAGACACACACACACAGACACACACACACAGACACACACACACACACACACACACACACACACACACAGACACACAGACACACACACACACACACACACACACACACACACACACACACACACACACAGACACATACACACACACACACACACAGACACACACACACACACACACACACACACAGACACACACACACACACACAGACACACATACACACACACACACACACACACACACACACACACAGATAGCCTTGCGGTTATGTTGAGCGCCCCATGTACAGAGGCTTTAGTCCTCACCGTGGCGGCTGTGGGTTTAAATCCGACCTCTGCCCTTTGCTGCCTATCATCCCCCGCTTTCTCTCCTCTCCACACTTCCTGTCTCTCTTCAGATGTCAGATGTTTAGAAATGAGATGAAGTCTAAAGATGTGACATGTTGTATTTGAATGTTTATAATAACTGATCTTACTGAAGGCAGAGAAACAGAAAGTTCTGCAGCGCCTCGTTAATCTTTAACGAGGGCTTTAATTGGATCAGAGACTCTACATGTGGATTAATGAGGCTTCAGTTGGCGTCCCTGCGTGTGTGTGTGTGTGTGTGTGTGTGTGTGTGTGTGTGTGTTAATCCGCTCACACAGCTGCTGCGTGTCTGCTCTGACAGCAGTGTGTTCGATAGTTTGGCTTCTGTTTGCTTTCGGGGGGATTAGACGTGAGACTCTCGTTCTCTTCTCGTCTTCAGCATCATCACACATGTTACTTAATCATTACAAACACAATGAATACGACAAAGAGTGGCGTGCTGAACAACTAAAGGTCGACTGATTGGAGACATTCAGCACAGAGATGATGTACACGACTCTGTCCACAGGGGGCGCCAAAACCAACACAAACCTAAAGCTTCTCAGAGGAGCTGAAACACATTTTATTTAAACTCTCAGTTTGTAGATTCCACCACCAGGGGGCTCTTGATCAAAACGATAAGAAAAGATGGCGTCGAGGCTGGCGGGGAATCATGGGAGTAATTCTCTCTGCTACTCCCCCCCACCCCTCATCCCCATGAAAACGAACTTGTGAGTTGAACGTAGTCATGACGACCGGGCGAAACCGACCTGAGGAAGGGAATATGTTTGCAGACGAGTTAGTGAATCCAAGTATAACTTACATGACGTTTTTATCACAGGAGCTCAAACAGTGACAGAACGACAGCTTCCTTATGCAGCGGCCTTTGACCTAACATCCGGTGTT
>NC_083614.1:34561846-34571846 GCF_963584025.1 Labrus mixtus | reverse complement strand
TCTCCAGGGAACCTGAGCTGCTGTTGAAGCTTGGTATGTCTGCAGACTCAGACGGGCAGCAGCTGCTCCAGCGAGGCCCTGCAGACCCTGACCGTCCTTGGGGGGGCAGGGGGGGGGGGGCAATTAGCAGGCAATTGTCTGTTTTTAATTAAGCAGCCTGGTTGTGTGTGTGTGTGTGTGTGTGGACGACAGATTGCAGAGCTGAAAGCTGTCAGAGTTTGAAACTGTTCAACATCTGCTGGTTTTAATAATCCAGAAAACCAAACAGAGAGTGCTCCCGGACTCTGTCTGTGTTGTTCATGTTTCTGCATATTTAGACCACATTTCCCATCAGCCCCCTCCTCGCTCCTAATGAGGAAAAACGCGCCGATGTGACTTTGTTTCTCCTTCATCAGCCTTTCACTCGTTGCACCATCTGCTGTCAACAGAGAGACGATCACTGGGCTTCTCTTCAGTCCACCTTCAGGTCCAGCATGAGAACAGGACTACAAGTCCCATCACCGTCCACTTGTTGATAACTCTGTCACCTGCTGCCTTCTTTGAGATTAACATTTCCCAGACAAAGTAAATCATTGTAGAGGTTAGGATGCATGATCCTGACATCATTCAAACTCAGACTGTTGAATGTGTAGTTCTTTCTCACCTGTAGAAAACTCCTGATATTCTAAGGACATGTGTGAACACAAACATCTGAATGTTTCTCTCTTCACCCAGAGTTTCTCCTCCAGCCTCCTCATATTTATTCTGCAGAAAGTCAGAGTGAGCTGATGTGAGAACGCAGCAGGACATAATCAGGAGAATTCCACCAGTTGAAGAGTCTTTAGAGATTTGCCAGAGCACCCTGACAAAAGAGAGTTACAATAATCCAATCTGGAGGTAACAAATGCATGAACTAGTTTCTCTGCATCACTTTGCGACAGGATATTCCTGATCTTGGATATATTACGAAGGTGAAAATAGGCTGTTCTTGAAATTTGCCTGATGTGAAAGCTAAAGGACATATCTTGATCAAATAGAACCCCTAGATTCCTAACAGTGGTGCTAGATGCCAGGCTGATGTCACTAAGGACAGTCAAATCACTAGAAAAAGTCTCTCTGAGGTTCTTAGGGCCTAGCACAATAACTTCAGTCTTGTCTGAGTTAAACTTTCTGGTCATCCAGGTCCTAACATCCTTAAGGCACGTTTCTAGCTGACATAACTGACTGGTGCCATCGGGCTTCATTGATACATAAAGCTGAGTATCATCTGCATAACAATGAAACTGTATGGAGTGTTTCCTCATAATATTTCCCAGAGGAAGTATATATAATGTAAAAAGAATTGGTCCAAGCACTGAACCTTGTGGGACTCCATGGCAAACTTTAGTGTGCATAGAGGACTCATCATTAACGTGTACAAACTGAGATCGGTCTGATAAGTAGGATTCAAACCAACTTAAAGCAGTCCCTGTAATTCCAAGCAAATGCTCCAGTCTGTACAACAGGATCTGATGGTCAATGGTGTCAAAAGCAGCACTAAGATCTAACAAGACGAGCACAGGCAGAAGTCCCCTGCCTGAGGCTAGAAGTAGATCGTTTGTAACTCTAACTAGTGCAGTCTCAGTGCTATGGTGGACTCTAAATCCTGACTGGAACTCCTCAAATAAACTGTTGTCATGGAGAAAGTCACACAGCTGATTAGCTACCACCTTCTCCAGGATCTTTGAGATAAAAGGAAGGTTGGATATAGGTCTGTAGTTAGCCAGAGTTCCTGAGTCCAGAGTAGGCTTTTTAAGTAGAGGTTTGATTACCGCTACTTTAAATGTCTGTGGTACATAGCCTGCCAGTAAAGACATATTGATCATATCTAATATGGAGTTGCTAACTAAGGGAAAGACTTCCTTAAACAGCTTGGTTGGGATTGGGTCCAAAAGACAGGTTGACGGTTTCGACGCAGAAATAATTGAATTTAGCTCTGAAAGGTCGATTGGAGAAAAACAGTCGAGACTAATATCTGGTCCTGGAACTGTCTCTGCTGTATCAGACGTATCCGCACCAGGTAAGGGCAGGAGGTTACTAATTTTGTCTCTGATGTCTAGAACTTTGTTGTTGAAAAAGCTAAGGAAATCATTACTGCTGAGGGCTAGAGGAATACAAGGCTCAATGGAGCCATGACTCTCTGTCAGCCTGGCTACAGTGCTGAAAAGGTATCTAGGATTGCTTTTGTTTTCCTCGATTAGAGAGGAGTAGTAGGCAGCTCGGGCGTGACGTAGAGCCTTCATATATCTTCTATCTTCCATATTCTTTCAAAATTCCGCGACGATTGTTTCAGAGTACGGGTTTCTGAGTTGAACCATGGAGCCACTCTCCGCCGCTTGACAACCTTCTGTTTCAGGGGAGCAATCGAATCCAGAGTAACTCTCAGCGAATCCACTGCACTATCAACAAACTGATCTAGCTGAGAGGGACTAAAGCTATCATAAGAGTTTCCAACTGGGTTGAAACACGGTACTGAATCAAAAACAGCTGAAATAGCTTCCTTAAATCTAGCCACAGCACTATCCGACAAACTTCTAGAGAGCACACCTCTTCCAGGCAGAGGTAATTCTAGTAGGACAAAATCGAATGTAATAAAAAAAGTGGTCTGATAGCAGAGGAATTTCTAGGAAAACTGTAAGGTTATGGATTTCAATTCCATAAGCTAAAACAAGATCCAGGGTGTGGTTAAAACGATGAGTAGGTTCGTTTACACCCTGGGTGAAACCAATAGAGTCTAATAGTGACATGAAAGCTGTGCTCAGGCTATCATTATCAACATCCACATGGATATTGAAGTCACCTACAACAATTATTCTATCACTGCTAAGGACTAAGTCTGATAAAAATTCTGCAAATTCAGATAGAAACTCAGAATATGGGCCAGGAGGACGGTAAACTAGTATACGGTAAACGATATGAGCATTACTCTTCTTGAATAAAGATAAACAAAAAAAAACAAAAAAACGGGTGAATGCGGCCGGTTCAGGTAACGTTAATGACGTCACTTCCATACTGAATGAATCAGAAGAAGTAGGAACAAATATCTGCCTACTGAATAGTAGGTACTAAACAGTATACAGTACAGATAGTAGGTACTAAACAGTATACAGTACAGATAGTAGATACTAAACAGTATATAGTAGATAGTAGGTACTAAACAGTAAACAGCAGATAGTAGATACTAAACAGTAAACAGCAGATAGTAGATACTAAACAGTATACAGTACAGATAGTAGGTACTAAACAGTATACAGCAGATAGTAGGTACTAAACAGTATACAGCACAGATAGTAGATACTAAACAGTATACAGCAGATAGTAGGTACTAAACAGTATACAGCACAGATAGTAGGTACTAAACAGTATACAGCAGATAGTAGGTACTAAACAGTATACAGCACAGATAGTAGGTACTAAACAGTAAACAGCAGATAGTAGATACTAAACAGTAAACAGCAGATAGTAGATACTAAACAGTATACAGCAGATAGTAGGTACTAAACAGTATACAGCAGATAGTAGGTACTAAACAGTATACAGCAGATAGTAGATACTAAACAGTAAACAGCAGATAGTAGATACTAAACAGTAAACAGCAGATAGTAGGTACTAAACAGTAAACAGCAGATAGTAGGTACTAAACAGTATACAGCAGATAGTAGGTACTAAACAGTAAACAGCAGATAGTAGGTAATAAACAGTATACAGCACATAGTAGGTACTAAACAGTATACAGCACAGATAGTAGATACTAAACAGTATACAGCAGATAGTAGGTACTAAACAGTAAACAGCAGATAGTAGATACTAAACAGTATATAGCAGATAGTAGGTACTAAACAGTATACAGCAGATAGTAGATACTAAACAGTATACAGCAGATAGTAGATACTAAACAGTAAACAGCAGATAGTAGGTACTAAACAGTATACAGCAGATAGTAGGTACTAAACAGTAAACAGCAGATAGTAGGTACTAAACAGTATACAGCACAGATAGTAGGTACTAAACAGTATACAGCAGATAGTAGATACTAAACAGTATACAGCAGATAGTAGGTACTAAACAGTATACAGCAGATAGTAGGTACTAAACAGTATACAGCAGATAGTAGATACTAAACAGTAAACAGCAGATAGTAGGTACTAAACAGTATACAGCAGATAGTAGATACTAAACAGTAAACAGCAGATAGTAGGTACTAAACAGTAAACAGCAGATAGTAGATACTAAACAGTAAACAGCAGATAGTAGATACTAAACAGTATACAGCAGATAGTAGATACTAAACAGTATACAGCAGATAGTAGGTACTAAACAGTATACAGCAGATAGTAGATACTAAACAGTATACAGCAGATAGTAGATACTAAACAGTATACAGCAGATAGTAGATACTAAACAGTATACAGCAGATAGTAGATACTAAACAGTATACAGCAGATAGTAGATACTAAACAGTAAACAGCAGATAGTAGATACTAAACAGTATACAGCAGATAGTAGATACTAAACAGTAAACAGCAGATAGTAGGTACTAAACAGTATACAGCACAGATAGTAGGTACTAAACAGTAAACAGCAGATAGTAGATACTAAACAGTATACAGCAGATAGTAGGTACTAAACAGTATACAGCAGATAGTAGATACTAAACAGTATACAGCACAGATAGTAGGTACTAAACAGTATACAGCAGATAGTAGATACTAAACAGTATACAGCAGATAGTAGATACTAAACAGTAAACAGCAGATAGTAGGTACTAAACAGTATACAGCAGATAGTAGATACTAAACAGTATATAGCAGGTAGTAGGTACTAAACAGTAAACAGCAGATAGTAGGTACTAAACAGTATACAGCAGATAGTAGATACTAAACAGTAAACAGCAGATAGTAGGTACTAAACAGTATACAGCAGATAGTAGATACTAAACAGTATATAGCAGGTAGTAGATACTAAACAGTAAACAGCAGATAGTAGATACTAAACAGTATACAGCAGATAGTAGGTACTAAACAGTATACAGCACAGATAGTAGATACTAAACAGTATACAGCAGATAGTAGGTACTAAACAGTAAACAGCAGATAGTAGATACTAAACAGTATACAGCAGATAGTAGATACTAAACAGTATACAGCAGATAGTAGGTACTAAACAGTATACAGCAGATAGTAGGTACTAAACAGTAAACAGCAGATAGTAGGTACTAAACAGTATACAGCACAGATAGTAGATACTAAACAGTATACAGCAGATAGTAGGTACTAAACAGTAAACAGCAGATAGTAGATACTAAACAGTATACAGCAGATAGTAGATACTAAACAGTATACAGCAGATAGTAGGTACTAAACAGTATACAGCAGATAGTAGGTACTAAACAGTAAACAGCAGATAGTAGGTACTAAACAGTATACAGCAGATAGTAGGTACTAAACAGTAAACAGCAGATAGTAGGTACTAAACAGTAAACAGCAGATAGTAGGTACTAAACAGTATATAGCAGGTAGTAGGTACTAAACAGTAAACAGCAGATAGTAGATACTAAACAGTATACAGCAGATAGTAGATACTAAACAGTATACAGCAGATAGTAGGTACTAAACAGTATACAGCACAGATAGTAGATACTAAACAGTATACAGCAGATAGTAGGTACTAAACAGTAAACAGCAGATAGTAGATACTAAACAGTATACAGCAGATAGTAGGTACTAAACAGTATACAGCAGATAGTAGATACTAAACAGTATACAGCAGATAGTAGGTACTAAACAGTATACAGCAGATAGTAGGTACTAAACAGTATACAGCAGATAGTAGGTACTAAACAGTAAACAGCAGATAGTAGGTACTAAACAGTATACAGCAGATAGTAGGTACTAAAGAGTATACAGCAGATAGTAGGTACTAAACAGTATACAGCAGATAGTAGGTACTAAACAGTAAACAGCAGATAGTAGGTACTAAAGAGTATACAGCAGATAGTAGGTACTAAACAGTATACAGCAGATAGTAGGTACTGACTACTGACAGATTGAAGAAGTACTTGGCAAGGTACTTCGGATACAGCTCGGGTCTCCTGCTGTGAGGTGCATGTGTGAACAACCAGATCAAGAGGAAAACAGAAACTGTAAGGTCCTTTTCCAGTCTCATGACCAGGTGAATGGTCTGCTTCCATCCTACCTACAGCGCTACATACTTTTAAAAAGTACTGGAAGTTACCATCTTCACTCGCAGGATTTACACCTTCTAACCATCCCTAAAGCCCGTACTGAATTAGGAAAAAGGGCGTTCAAGTATGCTGCTCCCTCTTCTCGGAATCGGTTGCAAGATACTTTAAATCTTCGGGAGCTGGTTTCCCTGAATGTTTTTAAAGGTCGTCTTAATGATCTGTAGATGTTTTAGATAACTCGTATTGAACCTTTTTGATCGCTTTGTTGCTGATGACTTCTGTCAGATTCTGATGAATGGTTCTGTTTGTCATTCCTGTATTTATGTGTTTTATGTCTGAAACCCTGTAACTGTGCTGCTGCCTGTCTTGGCCAGGACGCTCTTGTAAAAGAGATTTTTAATCTCAATGAGACTTTTTCCTGGTTAAATAAAAATAAAATAAAAAATGATCACTAATCACACAGAATCCAGCTTCGGTCATCATGTGTCATGATCTGGTCTGATTTGATTTCTTATTTTGTAGATTTTCAGAGTTGAGATTTTCTTGTTGTATTTTCATTCTTCCCTGGTGTTTGTTTCCCTTGTGTGGTTTCTAGTTTAGTCTGTAGTGTTTCCTGTGTTATTTTTTTATCTGTTGTCCTCGTGTGTCTCTATGTTAAAGTGTGTTTTGATGTTACATTCTGTGTCTTCAGTGTTTCATATATTTATTTTGTAGTTGTCCTCAGTGTTGTCTTGTATTTCTCTCTGCCTCTGTGTGTTTCCCTCCAGTGTGATTGCCCTCATTGTCTTCACCTGTGTCTATTTAGTCTCTCTGTGTTTCAGATCATTGTTGTTTGTCAGTCCATGTCAGATGGAAGTTTTCCTCGTGTCTCCCTGTTTTGACCCGTTCTGGGATTTTTCAGTTTGGACATTTTCATAGTAAGTTTGTTTTAAATTAAATAGTTTCAGCTCTGCACTTGGGTCCTCCTCTTTGTTTTTTCAACCCGTACCGTGACATCATGAAGGACCCATCAGAGAACCTTCAACCGCCTCGTGTGTAACGTCTTGATCTTCGTTATTATGTGTTTATTTAAAATCATTTTTTAAAGGATTATGCAAACTAAGATCTTCTGCAACCAGGAGTGTTCCTCTCACTGACTTCATACGTAACGTATAATGAAGAAGTCATCAGTGAACATGCCACACCATGATGCCCTGCCATCGCTTGTCTTATAGAAGACATCTTAAAGGAGACATATTATAAAAAATCCTCTTCTGCAGTGTTTCTGAACATATATTTGTGTAACCTGAGAGTCTACTGACCCACAACATGTGGAATAAACCATCCAGTCCTTTGTTTGTGGTCTGCATAAGTCTTACAACACAGAGAAAAATGCTCTGTTTCTAATGTGCTCTCCTTGTGATGTCACAGTGGGATTCTGGTAAAAACAAATCCCCTCCTCTCCCCTGGTATCTCCACTCATGGACTCCACCTCCAGACTAGAACAAAACTTTAATTCAGGTCAGCCATTTTTATTCTCTCTACAGAGAAGTGATGTCTACAGGGAAAACTCAGGGGGGGGGGGGGGGGGGTCATTGCATTTAAAGAGACACACACATCAAAACGGAGCGTTCTGAGAGAGCTGGTTTATACAGGGTCACAAACCTCCTCTGGTGCTTGATTCATGTTATATTTTGACCAAAGCACAGATGTTTCATTTAGACCACAGGGGGACTGTTTGAAAAGGTGGAGGAGGGGACTGTTTGAAAAGGTGGACGAGAGGACTGTTTGAAAAGGTGGAGGAGGGGACTGTTTGAAAAAGTGGAGGAGGGGGACTGTTTGAAAAGGTGGAGGAGGGGACTGTTTGAAAAGGTGGAGGAGGGGACTGTTTGAAAAGGTGGAGGAGGGGACTGTTTGAAAAGGTGGAGGAGGGGACTGTTTGAAAAGGTGGAGGAGGGGACTGTTTGAAAAGGTGGAGGAGGGGACTGTTTGAAAAGATGGAGGAGGGGACTGTTAGAAAAGGTGGAGGAGGGGGCTGTTAGAAAAGATGGAGGAGAGGACTGTTTGAAAAGGTGGAGGAGGGGACTGTTTGAAAAGATGGAGGAGGGGACTGTTTGAAAAGGTGGAGGAGGGGACTGTTTGAAAAGGTGGAGGAGGGGGGGACTGTTTGAAAAGGTGGAGGAGGGGGATCATATGTCCTCTTTAAGGTCTGGGGACCACTGAGGGTTAGATGTCCTTACAGGACTGCAGACTTCTGAAGACAGTTTTTCTCAGAGTTCAGAAGTGTTCTGAGGTCAAGGCTAACACAGGCGTCTGTGTACATTAAACCCTGAAACCACTGAATGATTTATGCTCCTGCAGCTGGTCAGTCTCGTGACCATCGCAGACTGAAGCTCTCCTTTATCCTCCATAAACTGATCTTTACACAACAGGAATGTGCTGTTGGGTTAAGGCTCCTCCACAGAGACGAGGACACGTCAAGAGGTCGATGTTTTGTCTGCTGACAGCTTCCTGTTCCCTCCTGCTGCGTCAAGATAACATCAGGGAGTCCTGGACTCAGAGAGACTTCACAAACCAAAACTGTTTTTGTACCAGACTGTTAACATGTTTATTTTAACATAGAGCTCTATGGGGATTGACTCACTGCAGGAGACAGACTCTAGTGGACACTGGAGGAACTGCAGCTGTAAAGTTAGATATTTTAACATGGAGCTCTATGGGGACTGACTCACTGCAGGAGACAGACTCTAGTGGACACTGGAGGAACTGCAGTTGTAAAGTTAGACATTTTAACATGGAGCTCTATGAGGACTGACTCACTGCAGGAGACAGACTCTAGTGGACACTGGAGGAACTGCAGCTGTAAAGTTAGACATTTTAACATGGAGCTCTATGAGGACTGACTCACTGCAGGAGACAGACTCTAGTGGACACTGGAGGAACTGCAGCTGTAAAGTTAGATATTTTAACATGGAGCTCTATGAGGACTGACTCACTGCAGGAGACAGACTCTAGTGGACACTGGAGGAACTGCAGCTGTAAAGTTAGATATTTTAACATGGAGCTCTATGAGGACTGACTCACTGCAGGAGACAGACTCTAGTGGACACTGGAGGAACTGCAGCTGTAAAGTTAGACATTTTAACATAGAGCTCTATGAGGACTGACTCTGGAACGTCCAGCTGTGTCACAGATGATGGTGAGAGACCAAACTCTCCCAGAGTTGTGTCCACTCTTCATGACTTCCTGTCTTTGTCCTGGTGAGAACTGAGTGCGCTCAGAGCTCCTGAGCATGTGTCCTTGACTCTGATCTCTCTCTCTCTCTCTCTCTCTCTCTCTCTCTCTCTCTCTGTCCTCTCTCTCTCTGTATTGTTGTCCTGATGTGAACGCCGCCCGCCGCTCGTCTCAGTCTTTCTCAGGTCGACTCCGAGGACACAATCGTCTTTTGTCCTGCAAACATTGAACACTTCCTGTCCTCCTGCGTGTCCTTATCATCCTGCAGCACAAACGACCTGCTGACAAAACCACACAATGAGCCGCTGCTTGAAGGGAATTACTTCATCATCTTGTCTCTTTTGTCTGGTTCGTCTGGAGGAGTGAATTCATTCTGTCTAACATCCTGTGTGACACATGTTTATTCTGTTATTAAAGGCCGTGAAAACAACGGATCACTCAGATCGGACCATGTGTGTGGTTTGATTCCTCGACCAAACCGACTGTTTACATTCAACAGATCAGGAGAGTAAGATCATCGGCTCCAGTTTAAGAGAGACACAAAACATTCAGAGAGAGTGGAGGACAACATGCAGCAAAGGTCAG
>NC_083614.1:34539346-34549346 GCF_963584025.1 Labrus mixtus | reverse complement strand
TAGGCTGAAGTACACACACATGAACACACACACACAGGCTGAAGTATACACACATGAACACACACACAGGCTGAAGTATACACACATGAACACACACACAGGCTGAAGTATACACACATGAACACACACACAGGCTGAAGTATATACACATGAACACACACACAGGCTGAAGTATACACACATGAACACACACACAGGCTGAAGTATACACACATGAACACACACACAGGCTGAAGTATACACACATGAACACACACACACAGGCTGAAGTATATACACATGAACACACACACAGGCTGAAGTTTACACACATGAACACACACACAGGCTGAAGTATACACACATGAACACACACACAGGCTGAAGTATACACACATGAACACACACAGCCTGAAGTATACACACATGAACACACACATAGGCTGAAGTATACACACATGAACACACACATAGGCTGAAGTATACACACATGAACACACACACACAGGCTGAAGTATACACACATGAACACACACATAGGCTGAAGTATACACACATGAACACACACACAGGCTGAAGTATACACACATGAACACACACATAGGCTGAAGTATACACACATGAACACACACACAGGCTGAAGTATACACACATGAACACACACATACAGGCTGAAGTATACACACATGAACACACACACAGGCTGAAGTATACACACATGAACACACACAGCCTGAAGTATACACACTTGAACACACACGCACAGGCTGAAGTATACACACATGAACACACACACAGGCTGAAGTATATACACATGAACACACACACAGGCTAAAGTATACACACATGAACACACACACACACACACACACAGGCTGAAGTATACACACATGAACACACACACACACACACACACACACACACAGGCTGAAGTATATACACATGAACACACACACAGGCTGAAGTATACACACATGAACACACACATAGGCTGAAGTATACACACATGAACACACACATAGGCTGAAGTATATACACATGAACACACACACAGGCTGAAGTATATACACATGAACACACACACAGGCTGAAGTATATACACATGAACACACACACACACAGGCTGAAGTATACACACATGAACACACACATAGGCTGAAGTATATACACATGAACACACACACACAGGCTGAAGTATACACACATGAACACACACACACACACAGGCTGAAGTATATACACATGAACACACACACAGGCTGAAGTATATACACATGAACACACACACAGGCTGAAGTATATACACATGAACACACACACACACAGGCTGAAGTATACACACATGAACACACACATAGGCTGAAGTATATACACATGAACACACACACACAGGCTGAAGTATACACACATGAACACACACACACACACAGGCTGAAGTATACACACATGAACACACACACACACATAGGCTGAAGTATATACACATGAACACACACACATAGGCTGAAGTACATACACATGAACACACACACAGGCTGAAGTATACACACATGAACACACACATAGTCTGAAGTATACACACATGAACACACACACACATAGGCTGAAGTATATACACATGAACACACACACAGGCTGAAGTATACACACATGAACACACACACAGGCTGAAGTATATACACATGAACACACACACACATAGGCTGAAGTATATACACATGAACACACACATAGGCTGAAGTATATACACATGAACACACACACACAGGCTGAAGTATACACACATGAACACACACACACATAGGCTGAAGTATATACACATGAACACACACACAGGCTGAAGTATACACACATGAACACACACATAGGCTGAAGTATATACACATGAACACACACACACATAGGCTGAAGTATATACACATGAACACACACATAGGCTGAAGTATATACACATGAACACACACACACAGGCTGAAGTATACACACATGAACACACACACACACAGGCTGAAGTATACACACATGAACACACACACACACATAGGCTGAAGTATATACACATGAACACACACACATAGGCTGAAGTACATACACATGAACACACACACAGGCTGAAGTATACACACATGAACACACACATAGGCTGAAGTATACACACATGAACACACACATAGGCTGAAGTATACACACATGAACACACACACACACACACAGGCTGAAGTATATACACATGAACACACACACACACACACACACACACACACACAGGCTGAAGTATACACACATGAACACACACACACACAGGCTGAAGTATACACACATGAACACACACAGGCTGAAGTATACACACATGAACACACACACATAGGTTGAAGTATATACACATGAACACACACACACAGGCTGAAGTATACACACATGAACACACACAGGCTGAAGTATATACACATGAACACACACACATAGGCTGAAGTATACACACATGAACACACACACACACAGGCTGAAGTATATACACATGAACACACACACACACAGGCTGAAGTATACACACATGAACACACACATAGGCTGAAGTATACACACATGAACACACACATAGGCTGAAGTATACACACATGAACACACACACACACATAGGCTGAAGTATATACACATGAACACACACACACATAGGCTGAAGTATACACACATGAACACACACACAGGCTGAAGTATACACACATGAACACACACACAGGCTGAAGTATACACACATGAACACACACAGCCTGAAGTATACACACTTGAACACACACGCACAGGCTGAAGTATACACACATGAACACACACACACACAGGCTGAAGTATACACACATGAACACACACACACACAGGCTGAAGTATACACACATGAACACACACACAGGCTGAAGTATATACACATGAACACACACACAGGCTAAAGTATACACACATGAACACACACACACACACACACAGGCTGAAGTATACACACATGAACACACACACACACACACACACACACACACACAGGCTGAAGTATACACACATGAACACACACATAGGCTGAAGTATATACACATGAACACACACAGGCTGAAGTATACACACATGAACACACACACACACATAGGCTGAAGTATATACACATGAACACACACATTGGCTGAAGTATATACACATTAACACACACATTGGCTGAAGTATACACACATGAACACACACACACAGGCTGAAGTATACACACATGAACACACACATAGGCTGAAGTATATACACATTAACACACACACACACACACACACACACACACACACACACACACAGGCTGAAGTATATACACATGAACACACACATTGGCTGAAGTATATACACATTAACACACACACACAGGCTGAAGTATACACACATGAACACACACACACACAGGCTGAAGTATACACACATGAACACACACACACACATAGGCTGAAGTATATACACATGAACACACACACATAGGCTGAAGTATATACACATGAACACACACACAGGCTGAAGTATACACACATGAACACACACATAGGCTGAAGTATACACACATGAACACACACACAGGCTGAAGTATACACACATGAACACACACACAGGCTGAAGAATATACACATGAACACACACACAGGCTGAAGTATACACACATGAACACACACACAGGCTGAAGTATACACACATGAACACACACATAGGCTGAAGTATACACACATGAACACACACACACAGGCTGAAGTATATACTCATGAACACACACACACACACACACACACACACACACACACACACACAGGCTGAAGTATACACACATGAACACACACACACACAGGCTGAAGTATACACACATGAACACACACACATAGGTTGAAGTATATACACATGAACACACACACAGGCTGAAGTATATACTCATGAACACACACACACACACACACAGGCTGAAGTATACACACATGAACACACACACATAGGTTGAAGTATACACACATGAACACACACACAGGCTGAAGTATATACTCATGAACACACACACACACACACACACACACACACAGGCTGAAGTATACACACATGAACACACACACAGGCTGAAGTATACACACATGAACACACACACATAGGTTGAAGTATATACACATGAACACACACACAGGCTGAAGTATATACTCATGAACACACACACACACACACACACACACAGGCTGAAGTATACACACATGAACACACACACACACAGGCTGAAGTATACACACATGAACACACACACATAGGTTGAAGTATATACACATGAACACACACACACAGGCTGAAGTATACACACATGAACACACACACACAGGCTGAAGTATATACACATGAACACACACACATAGGCTGAAGTATACACACATGAACACACACACACACACACACAGGCTGAAGTATATACACATGAACACACACACACACACACAGGCTGAAGTATATACACATGAACACACACACACAGGCTGAAGTATACACACATGAACACACACAGGCTGAAACAGGATCTTATGAACATGCACTAATGGAGAGATGTCGGAGTGACGGAGCTGCCCACAGCGGGCGTTGCTGAGCTGATGGTGGGGTGGGAGTTTAGTGCCTTGCTCAAGGGCACCTCGGCAGTGCTCAGGAGGTGATCTGGCACCTCTCCAGCTACCAGACCAACTTCCATATTTGGTCCGCACCGGAACTTGAACCGGCAACCCTCTGGTTCCCAACCCAAGTCCCTACAGACTGAGCTACTGCCGCCCAATGTTCAGAACTTCAGTAAAAAGTTTAATAATCTACTAAAGAATACTCTGTGATGGAGGTGCAGCAGGGTGTGAGACCAGACTCACAAAGCTCCCATAGCGTCCTCATGTTCACCCCTAAACCTACAGAGCAGCTGCTGTCTCTTTAAGCCCCTCCCCCCCTCGTCTTTACATAACAGACAGCCAACATGCTGCTGATGTCATCACCCCTGTGTTGTGTTCAGGTGCACACAGGCTGCAGGTGAGCTCAGGTGAGACGCTCTCTGTGACCTGAACCAGCAGAACATATAATAAACCTGAGGACACCTCCGAGTGACAAGAGGAGCCGACGACCCGCTGCTCCACCTCAGCTCACCTGTGTTCACCTCCCTCACCTGGAAGTAAACACACGCCCATCTTTTAGAGTGTGAGACAAACAAAAGCTGCACAAGAAGGAGACGGTGCTGCTGTTTCCTGCAGCTCCTCTGTTTAAAGAGTGTGACATCATGACAGAGAGAGGCCGCTTTGTTGCCCCCCCCCCCCCACCTGTCTCCCCCTGTGAGGTGCATGTGTGAACAACCTGAGCCTGTCAGGGACAAAAACAACAACACAGAGTGTGTGCTGACGCGGTGACCAGTTTAAAAATAGAATCAGACGTCTGTTCTGTGTGTGAAACGTCAGCTAAAAAACACGAGTAAATATTTATCATGCTGCTCATCGGGTGAGTCAGCCCCGAGGATTAGCAGCACTAAGCTAACACGCTAATGACAGATAGCATTAGCCTCCTCCCAGAAAGCACACAGAGCTGCTGCAGAAAATAAACACACACACACACTGAAAGAACTCGAGCCCCCCCCCCCCCCCCCCCCCCCCCCCCCCCACACACACACACACACACACACCACACACACACACACACACACACACACACACACACACACACACTGATGCCCTGAAGTCCTGCTGGTGAACAGGTCTGAGGGGGCTTAGCAGCTGTCTCGGGTCAGACCAGCTGTCCCCGTTTAGTCTCAGGTTTTAGTTGTCAGACTGTTTGAGTCTTCAGCTCAGGTGTGAGGGCATCCTCCCTCACACACACACACACACACACACACACACACACACACACACACACACACACACACATTGACCTCAGCTCTTTTCCTGTCAGTGGGGAGCAGGAAGTCAGGAGAAGCTCAGAGGTCGGAGGTCAGCTTTCTCTGTCGTCTTCTTCTCTGCTGCTCCTTCCTGTGTCACTGATGACATTTCAATCAGACTGCTGCGTGTGTGTGTGTGTGTGTGTGTGTGTGTGTGTGTGTGTGTGTGTGTGTGTGTGTGTGTGTGTGTGTGTTTACTCACTCTGTGTATATTGACAGTAGATGTTCCTGAACTCGGCGTCCTGCAGCGTCTCGGTGACTCATCGTGTTTCTGCAGCTCAACAAATAAAACTTCAAAAAACTAAAACCTTAAAACATTTTAAAAACAACGAAGATAATTAAATAATGAAACCACAAATGAATAAGATCGACACACAGAACACACCATACTGAAAACATTCTCTCCTCACAGAGAGACTCCTGAAGGACGGGGATTCAAACCAGGAACCTCCACACAGAGAGACTCCTGTCAGACGGGGATTCAAACCAGGAACCTCCTCACTGTGAGGGGACAGAGCTAACCACTGACCCACCATGCCATCCTTTCTACCAGAAGATTTGCATCCAAACCCTTTAAAGTGGAGGAGAGAGAGAGAGAGAGGAGGTGAGGGATGATTAAAGGTGGAGCAGGTGTAAAGTTCTCCTCCTCCCAGTGAGATGACACACACACACACACACACACACACACACACACACACACACACAGACAGACACACACACACACACACACACACACACACACAGACACACACACAGACACACACACACACACACACACACACACACACACACACAGACACACACACACACACACACACTCACAGACACACAGACACACACACACACACAGACACACACACACACACACAGACACACACACACACACAGACACACACATACACAGACACACACACACACACACACACACACACACACACACACACACACACAGACACACACACACACACACACACACACACAGACACATACACAGACACACACACACACACACACACACACACACACACACACACACAGACACACACACACACACACAGACACACACACACACACACACACACACACACACACACACACACACACACACACACACACACAGAGACACACACACACACACACACACACACACACACACAGACACACACACACACACACACAGAGACACACACACACACACACACACACACACACACACAGACAGACACACACACACACACACACACACACACACACACACACACACACACACACACAGACACACACACACACACACACACACACACACACACACACACACACAGACACACACACACACACCTGTCCTTTTTTTATTGGAGAATTGTGAACATCAACATACGCAATGCAACACCACATCACGCATCAACACGCACAACAAGACGACGACATCAACGTCAGGTGAGAGGGTTCTCTGCTGACTCAGCGACTTTTTACTGTCAGTATGTTATAAACTCTGTAAAGGTTTCTTCTGACTGTTTGAACATTTCTTCAACCTTTCTGGAGATATTTATAATTCATGCTCAAAGCTGATAGGATGATTCTGTAATCATCGGGGGAACTCTTTGGTCTCAGGTGTCCAGCTACTACTCCGTGCTGCGCTCTCGTGGCGAGGAAGCGGACGCAGGTCATACAGAGACCTCCATGATGAGTACCAGGATGTGAAGAAGTTTAAGATACTTGAGGACATCACGTCAGCACAAATACATTTGTGTGTGCGTGTGTGTGTGTGTGTGTGTGTGTGTGTGTGTGTGTGTGTGTGTGTGTGTGTGTCTGTGTGTGTGGCGGGGGAGGGGCAGGTAACAAAGTTGCTAACATGCTGAGTCATCAGATTAATATCAGGAGGAGTCAATCACCCTCTCAAGCACACACACACACACGGAGAGACATGCTAACATTAGCATGCTAACAGTCTCTGAGCTACTTAAGCAACAGACTCAAAGTTTCAAAATGGACTCTGAGCATATTTGAAACTGAGCAGAGCGTGTGGCGCTGTGAAGACAGAGCGCAGTGGAAACAGGAGCGTTTAACTAGAGTGGCAGCAAAACGACGGCGCAGTGCGTGGTGCTGACAGCAGCGTGCGGCGTGGAGAGAGAATCTGCAGATAATTCACCTCCATCTGATTTAACGATTTAAAGATGTCTGTCATGTTTCTGCGGGAGATGAATGAGAAGTTGTGGAGAAGTTTTGGTTTGATTTCTAAAAGGGGGGGGGGGACTCTCTCCGTGGTTTAATGATGATACTCTGTATAATAAATCATGAAGCTGGTTTGCAGGAGGACAGATGTGTCAGGTGGAACCAGATCACAGGAGACTCATCGTCTTTTTCTTATCAGCCTCCTCCTGCTTCGGTCTCTCATTTCCTTCCAGCCGACCCCCCCCCCCCCCCCCCCCCCCAGCTGTGTGTGTGAGTTACTCACTGACAGTTAAAGAGGAGGATGAAGGACGGGGACTGAGCGCTCGGTGAGTCAGCTGCAGGAGTGAAGTGATGAAAGTCTCAGACGGCTCAATAACAGTCATTCACAGGGGAGGGCCGGGCTTTTATTGTGGCGGGGTTAACCACAACAAGTGGTTCCTGCCACGTGCTCCTCGACTGAGATCAGAACACTGAGCGGGATCAAGAGAGGAAGACAGACAGACAGGTGTGAAACATCTCAAACATTAAATCAGTGTTTCTGAGTATGAGGTGGTATCTCCACTCAGACGTTTCCTCGCCCTCATCGATCGTTCAGACTCGGAGCCTCGGCGACTCGGAGACGTTCTGTTTCTGATCTCTGAATCGTCTCACGTTGTCCTCACAGACATACGAGTGTCCTGGGATCCCCTTCAAACCCCTTGGTGGGTGTTTACTCATCTCTGTGGCTCCTCCAGTCATCCCGCTCTGCTTCAAGTTGTTACAGTCAGCACCAGGAGGATTCTGGGAAACAGAGTGAGCCTTCAATGGCGGTCTCATTTAGCTAATTGTTTTGGCTCAGCGTGTGAGTGATAAGAGGGATGACACATCTCCTCTCCCGCGCTCTTTAAACATCTGAGGACGTCGACTCAAAGACTTCTATGATTCTGTTTCACATCGCCGTCCTCCAGCTGTGCAGCACGCCGCCACATCGTTATACAGGATGTGATAGGTCCACATGTTTACCGCATGTTATTGATGATTCAGTGTGTGAGTGTCAGAGCTGCTCACGACGTGTCCCAGACTGACATTATGACCCGTCTTCAAAGCTCTAAAGGTGTTCCTGTTCTGGAGAGGAGAACGTCCTGCAGCGTGCAAAAAAAACAAATCAGTTACGAGGAGAAACTGAAGCATGACATAAGAAACGTCTGCAGGACGAGAACCTGTTTATCTGTACAGATGCTTGAATTCTGCTGTTTATCTTTGTGTGTGTGTGTCTCTGTGTGTGTGTGTGTGTGTGTGTGTGTGTATGAAGTTGCAGCTCCACAGAGTGTTCCTTGGTGGACGCCTGAACTCTTTCTGTCCTCCAGGCCTCTGCTCACATTTTTCTTTCATTTATGGATTCAGAACGTCGACTTCCACTAAAACATTTTTTATCTGCAGTGCTGATTTTATAAATCTATTTCCTGTTTGTATTTCTCTTCAAAGCTTCTCTGTGATGAAAGTAAAGATCATTTATTTGCACTGCTCTTTATCCTTTGTTTTCATTTCTTTTTCTCGACTCTTGGAGTCTTCTGGTGTCAGCTCAGGTTACTGAGCAGCATTCTGCGGTGACTCTTGAGGTTTCTGCAGGTTGGTTTCAGGTGTTCAGTCTTTTATCATCCCGACAGTTAGAGGAGGAGGTGTGGAGAGTGAGAGTCTTTATGCAAATGAGATGCAAACGTTATGCAAATGTTGTGCTGGATGTAATCGTCTGCATAGAGAAAAGAAGAAGCTGCAGCAGATTTGCATCAAGCTGCAGAGACGAGTCACGGCAGGAAAATGTCTCCACTTCTGACGGTTTCAGGGAATTCCCCGGAAAACCCCAAATCTCAAAAAGAGTTTCCTCTGAGTGTCCAGCTGAGGGGAGGAGAAATAAACATCCTTAATGTT
>NC_083614.1:34497796-34525296 GCF_963584025.1 Labrus mixtus | reverse complement strand
GGGGGTCCAGGAAGGGGGCGGGGCTTTGTTTGGTGGGTGTGAGACGTAACAGGTCAACAGGAAGAAGGTCTGATAGTAACGAGCTGAAAGGGGGCGGAGTTTGACAACACATCGACCCTCCCTCGGTGCACGTATACCTGTCGTCCAATGAGATGATTTAACTGTGTGTGTGTGTGTGTGTGTGTGTGCAGTCTGAAGTGTAAGGTGGAGGACTCGGGGGCTCCTCAGGATACTCAGCAACAGAACCCCCCTACACCGACCCCCTCCTCAGACGCCCCGCCACTCTCTGGTATTCCTGCGCTGACGCTGCTCGTCTGCAGCGCTCTGCGTCTCCTAACCTGTGAGCGCGCACACAGACACACACAGACACAGACACAGACACACACACACACAGACACAGACACACACACAGACACAGACACACACACACACAGACACAGACACAGACACACACACAGACACAGACACAGACACACACACACAGACACTGACACACACACAGACACACACAGACACACACACACACACACACACACACACACAGACACAGACACACACACACACACACACACACAGACACACAGACACAGACACACACACACACACAGACACTGACACTGACACACACACAGACACACACAGACACACACACAGACACACACACAGACACACACACACACACACACAGACACAGACACAGACACAGACACTGACACACACACACAGACACACACACACACACAGACACAGACACACACACAGACACACAGACACACACACACACAGACACACACACACACACACAGACACAGACACTGACACACACACAGACACTGACACACAGACACACACACACACAGACACACACACACACACAGACACACACACACACACAGACACACACACACAGACACAGAGACACACATACACAGACACAGACACTGACACACACACAGACACTGACACACACACAGACACACACACACACAGACACAGACACACACACACAGACACACACACACAGACACACAGAGACACACATACACACACACAGACACAGACACTGACACACACACACACACACAGACACTGACACACACACACACACACACACACACACACAGACACTGACACACACACACACACACACACACACAGACACAGACACAGACACACACACAGACACACACACACACACACACACACACACACACACACACACACACACACACACACACACACACACACACACACACACACACACACACACACACACACACACACACACACACGTCAACAATTAATGTCTGAAACTGAAACCGCTGAAAATGATTGATGAAGACGAGAGATGAAAAACATTTTTAGAATCAAACTCAGACTCTTGTTTTTATATTTCTCTCGTTATGAAACTCTGTATTGATGCGTGTTGTGTTTGTTTTTCAGGAGCTCCGCGAGGCGGCGACCTGTCGATCGACGGCGAGCACTGTAGTCCAGGAAGGAGGGGGGCGGAGCCTGGACGGACTAAATGACTGCTGTACAAACTTCCTGTCTTAATGCAACTGGTCGCCATGGAGACGCTGACGTGTCACGCTGTCGTATGAAGAATGATTGGACACACGCTCTGCTGAGACGTTCACTCGTTTCTGTTCTGCCGCTGAAATGTTTTTTTTTTTTTTTTTTATTCTGCAGCTTTTGTCTCATTTTGCTTTTTTAGATTTCCTGTTTTTTTTTTAATCCTCCGGCAGGTTTTAGATTTTTATGAAGTTCTAATTACTGTCGACTCTGAGCAGGAAGAGTCGGAGTGTTTATGCTCATGAAGCTTGTGGTGCATTCAGGGACGTAGGACGTTTGAGAATCAGCTGCAGTTTCAGATTGATAAAACTGAGAAACAGATGAAACAGTTTGGAGTCTGAAAACTCGTATGATAAAGAGAAGTAAAATAACAGTTTAAACCGAGACGCTGAAACCTGACAATATTCGCCCTCGCTGCTTAAAGCGCCCGTTTGTCACTGGTCATCGATGTCACTGAGGTCACTTCAGGGTTAACTCGGTCTTTTTCACTACTATGAAGGCGGTTCACTTCTTACCTGCGATCGATCACCATGGAAACGGACGCTGAACACATGATGTGCTCTGAAGCGACTTATGTTTGGGATAATGTTCAAAATAAAAATCAACCTGTCAGAAACTCCAAGTGTGGACACACAGGTGCAGACAGGAAGTGAGCAGAGACAGAGCACAGGTGATGACAGGAAGTGAGCAGAGACAGAGCACAGGTGATGACAGGAAGTGACCAGAGACAGACAGGAAGTGAGCAGAGACAGAGCACAGGTGATGACAGGAAGTGACCAGAGACAGAGCACAGGTGATGACAGGAAGTGAGCAGAGACAGAGCACAGGTGATGACAGGAAGTGACCAGAGACAGACAGGAAGTGAGCAGAGACAGAGCACAGGTGATGACAGGAAGTGAGCAGAGACAGAGCACAGGTGATGACAGGAAGTGAGCAGAGACAGAGCCCAACATCGCCAGTTGTTCTTGAGACTTCTAATCAGATCCCTAAATCTCTTGGTCTTGTCTCAATCTTGCCCTGCCTTGGTCTTGGTCTTGTCTCGGTCTCGGGTATGTCGTGGTCTCGGTCTTGTCAAAATGTTCTATATTTAAATCTGTCATCAGAGACAGACGAGTAGAGAGCGAGTGAATCCATTAAATATCGTACGTTAACCCGTGCACATGAACAAGTTTTCCTTTTAGGGATTAAAAACAAGAAGTTACCCGATTAGGTTAGGTTAGAAGTTAGGACTTCGATTATTCTCCTCCAGTTTTAAAAGTTTAAAATTCTGTTAAATTTGAAATCTGTCGGAGGATTTGGAAAACGACCAGCAGGAATTCAAACCATGACCACGGCAAAAACTCAAATGTTAGCGAGTCCGATTACTCGTGAAAAACATCATAAAAAGAAACGAGATGAGTTCGATTGCTCAGATTTGAGTTTTTGCCGTGAAGTTTTTCCTCGACTTTGTTTTTATTTAACGGTGGCGTTTATACCCGACTCTCGACTCGTGACAGAGACGCAGCGTGTTGTGAGGATATCCCAGCATGCACCGGGCTCAGCAGCACCAGTGCACGCTTACATGGGCCTCTCTGATGAGTAACTGAAACAAACAGCTGATTCAGAGTCAGGTGTAAACAGGCTCAGAGTGTGTGTGAGTGTTTTCTGTGACTCCACTTTTAGAGGCTTTTATCTCATTTTGTGGCGGGAAGGGGTGGGTGGGGGTGGGGGTGGGGGTATGGTTGGGGGGGTGTATTGTTTCCATGAGAATAATAAACATGAAGAGTTTCTAAGATGTTTTCTGTCTCATTTCATCCAAAGTTTCTAAAAGTAACTGAGTAAAGGTATTTTCCACCACTGGGGGGCGGGGTTACAGCAGCGGGACGTTTGACCCGCAGCGGAAGGAAGACACACAGAGCGGGGGGGTTTTAAAAAAGGAGCTTTTATTGTGAAAGGACATGAAGCATGTTTGAAGCTCTACAGACATTTGAGGACGCTGAAGTTGCAGACGGTTCCTGCAGGACATCCACACAGCTTCCCGAACCTCGAACCTTTACGCACCGCACACTGCTCCCCTGCATCACACTGACACACACACACACACACACACAGAGACACACACACACACACACACACACAGAGACACACACACACACACACAGAGACACACACACACACACACACACACACAGACACACACACACACAGAGACACACACACAGAGACACACACACACACACACACACACACAGAGACACACACACACACACACACACACACACACACACAGAGACACACACACAAAGACACACACACACACACACACACACACACAGAGACACACACACAGAGACACACACACACAGACACACACACACACACACAGAGACACACACACAGAGACACACACACACAGAGAGACACACACACACACACACACACAAAGACACACACACACACACACATCATTAATATGCTGTAGTGAAATATTGTGTCTGTAACTGATTCATCGTTCTCTTCATCTTCAGTCTTTAAATACTTTTTCATCCAGTAGATGTCGCCCTTGAGCTCCAGCATGAAACCAAAACAAACTGCAGTTAGGCCATGCCTCCTCCATACTGAAGCCTCCGCTCTCCTCCATACACACACCTCTAACCCCCCCTCCACTCACGTTTCCACAAAGGAGTTTAGCACAAGTGGTGGACGAAATAGTCCTTTGCTCAATCGCCTGCGGCCTACATTGTTGTGTTAGCATGCTAATGTTAGCGCTCTTTAGTTAGCTCGTAGCTTCATGTAAATGTTCACAGAATGAGCGTGATCTAAAAACGCTGACTCATGGAGGAGTTAACCCTTTAAAGCTGTATGAATCAGATTTGATTGTTATTTTTCCTTCTGCGTCCTCAGTGAGATCAAACAAGACATATGCAGTGCACAAATAATCCACCAGGGGGCAGAGAGCAGCTCCATGTGGTTGATGATTCATGAGAGAGATATGAGAGTAGAGGTTTCTTACAGCAGGCAGCAGGCACAGCTTCTTCTCTGACGGCGGCAGCTGTTGGCTCTTTAACTTCTCCAGGACTTCCTGCAGAGCTTCGATCTGACGACACAAAGTTCAATTCACAACGTTTCCATCAAACACAGAGTAAACATGTTCTGCAGCAGGATATAAACCAGCTGATAGTGTTCAGAGGAACGTCAACATCCTGCAGCTAACAGCTAACTAGCTATCACACCTGCTCAACATTAGCATGTTAGCATGTTAGCATAGTCCAATAGGAGTGAAGATCAGATCAGTGTCTCACTTTCCTGACCTCTCGTTTAAAGACGTACCGGGGCGTCTGAGAGAGAGATCTAGTTTGTAAAGACGGGATAGTTTGGGCGTACCGCAGTAATGTGCGGCGTGTTCCCGAAGCGCTCGTTATAGAGCTGCAGCTCCTGGACGACGCAGCCTATCTCGCCCTGAGGATTTCATGAAGCCACGTCCTCTTCTTCTTCTCTGTCGCTCATCTCCTCCTCAGCAGGAGAAAGGTCAGCGCTCTCTACTGAAGAGTGGAGTTTGATTACATAATTCTGTCATTTAAAGGGTTAAATTCTTCATAATGATTGAATGTTTGGTAGTTTTGAGCAGGGCTGAAGTTGTTTCAGAGATTTATGCAGAAAAAAATAGAAACAAATATCAATCTGTTCTATTTTTATATCAGTTTTTTAAGTGGACATTTTTTGTCCTCAGTGACTTCAGAGGGTCGTAAACATGTTTCAGTGTTCTATTGATCTGTTAAAAACATTAAAATGTGTTCCATATGTCCTAACAGACTAAATGATGACCAGATGAAGAGGAGACATTTGACCAGATGGACTAAAATGTCCATCATGATGCATGAGGGTTAAGAGTGGTTTATACCCGTCACTCCTGCATCAGCGGCTAATCCAGAATGTCGGGGTCATTTATGTGTCGACTTATTTATTTCTGTCATTCTTAAACCGTCTGAAGAAATGAAGTGATTCTCTCAGGTAGTTTTTACTGTTCAAGAGTCTGCTAGGCTGTGTTTTAAGAGACCTGCAGCGCCCCCCTGAGGCCCGGGGTTCAAACTGCTGGTGTCCAGCTGCCATGCTTCTGCAAGAACTATTAAAGATGTTTGTGTCTCTCTGGAGAGGAAGTCTGTGTTTGTAGTTTCTAATGAGGGAGCTGCATGCTAGCTGCTGTCTAAGCTAATTCAGTCCCTGATGTGAAACTTTAAAAAAGTAGTTCAGTACTACGTCTGAAAGGAAACAAACATGTTCCTGTATGATCAAACACAAAACATCACACTCACCAGCTCCTTCTCCTCCTGAGTCTCGATGGCGCCCCCCTCCACCGATCTCTCACCGCTCCCTAAAATCACCAGCAGCCAGCAGGAGGCGCCGAGGAGCAGCATCCTGCCGCTGACCATGGTGCTGACCGACTCGGACCAGGAGAGACGAGTCACAGCGTGGTAAAGTGTCCAGTGGGCTCTGAGGCCCTGGGCTCCGTCTGACAGGCTTATATGAGGCGGCCGTGACGTCAGTGGAAATATTGTTGACCCTCAGATAATGAGACAATCAGCAGACTGACCTCGAGGTCAGAGAGGAGATGCTCCCTCCGTCAGAGAGGACATGACCACAGGAAGGAGAGTCAGTGTGCGCTTACAGACGGCGTTCAGACAGCCGTTTGTCTCAGAGGTCTGAACCATGAGATGTCCATGGAAACATTTTGATTCTTCTTCGTCTGATTGAGTTTATTCGGGGCGCGGTGACGACCTCAAAGTTTAAAGGTCATGTTGACTGAAGAACTCGACATAAGATCTATATGGCAACACATCATCGTGTACTGATTGATAATACGATGTTACAGAATGGATACAGACACGTTGCATATGGTGCAGTTCACAACAAAGCCAACAGGTGGCAGTAGAAGCTAAACTACATGAAGCCCGTCTCCACAGAACGCTTCTTTCTGAGCGCCAGCGTCTTTTTTCAATTGTTTAAAAATGAGTCAATGAGTAACGGTGAAAGCGGTATAGATAAAGGATTCTGGGGTCTGAACATTAAACTCTCCTGTTTGCAATGCATGCTGGTCTTTGTATTTCTCTTCTCTTTTTTCAGGGGACCAGCCCTTGAAGACAGACAGGAAGTGACGCGACGTGTCGGGGTCTTGGTGTGTCAGCGTTTACGTCAAAGTACATAAACGGGTTTTAATATGTTGGTCAGAGTGAGACCTCCGAGTGACGAGGTCGACCACGACAGACGGACGCCACAGCAGCCTTTCAGAACCCGTCTTCATTTATTAACAGAAAGATTTTGAAGCCAAACAACAAACTGAAAACTAAAGAATCTCAAAAGTCTTTTCATTTCATCCTCGAACAGCCGGAAACTTTAACAACTCTTCACCCGTCTGAACACAAACTCAAAACTGTTTCTGAACCATCAACGGACAGAAACAACAAACGATCTCTGAAATCAAAAACAGAAAATAAATAGAGAATGTACACGTGACCGCTGCGTCTCCTCCCAGAATGCTCTCTGCCTCTGAAGCGAGAAGCAAATTCATTAAGAATCATCTCTCTCTGCGTCTGTGGATCTTCATGGGTTCACTTCTTACCTTTCAGTCTTTGGGGCTCGACTTGCACGCCTGCTGAGTCTGAAACACAGAAAACACACATCGTCACAAACGCTTCAACGCCAAGCAGCACGCCTCAGTACAGGACGCAGCTGATGGCGTTTTCTGTCAGACCACGGGATGGTACCAAAGTAACTGATCCGTATCGTCCTACTTTGTTATTGGGGTGCAAAGCATCCCGATCCGACTCTGAAGAGCGGAGCTAGACACATTGCAGTCTGCTGATTGGTCGAAAAACTTCCTGTGATGTCAAACACGCAGCACGCCGTGTTTAAATATCCTGTGGATTTGAAGATTCATTTAAGACTTTTTTTGTTTTTGTGACGAAAACAGCTCGCAGCTCCGCCCCCATGAACGACCTCGGAGGTGCTGACCTCTGCTGGACGTTTCATTTATTGGCGGGCTAGAGAAAAGAAGAATAACATACTGTACTCACTGCTTAACTGTGTTTCTAGATCACGCTCATTTCAGGTAAATTTACATGCAGTGTGAAGATACGAGCATAATAAAGACCGCTAGCATTAGCATGCTAACACAACAATGCAGCGCAAGTTGTTTTGGTTTCATGCTGGTGCTCAAGGGCGACACCTGCTGGATCAAAAAAATCACATATAAAGCCTTTAATGTGATACGCTAACCGAGCCCGAGTTTTGCTTCTACAGAATTTAATCAGAGAAAAAAAACAGAAAGGAGGCGGTTTGTGGATTAAAGTTAGACCCTCCTGTGACGGGAAACATCAGACGTCTCCTCATCCTGACATTTAATATAGTGTTGACTAAATCTAGATATTCCTGCTGTTAACTCAAATTACTGCCCCAGAACACTAAGATTGACAGCTGATACTATCGCTAGCTAACGCTAACTAGCTAACGCTAACTAGCTAACGCTAACTAGCTAATGTTAGCTAATTAGCGCTCACCGATGCTTGAATGATGAGGAATGTCTTGCCCTTCACTTCTCAAACAGCATTATCATTATAAAGCTGCCTGTATGTTTGTAGACTTTCATCCTACAGAGATGTAAGGAGAGGGATTCTGACGTTCTGGTGTTACGGTTCAAAGAGTGACCATGTTAACTGATGACTTTCAGCCTGACAGTGTCCAAACAAACGCCTCTTTCTTCTGTTTGTGTATTATCATAAAGTCTAAATTACTCATGAGATATGTTTTAATGAAAGTTAAACAAATACGCTTTCATACCGTACGACAACCAGACCCACTCGGCTGACAGTCACCAGTTAACACGGTAACTCTTTTAATCCTAACACCGGTACGCACTTTGTGGTTTCTAGCGATATAAATAGTGTTCTGTGTGTTGTTGAAGAATCACAAGTGCTCCAAACTCAAAGTTTATCTGTGACTTCTACGGGCTTTTCAACGGTGGTCGTTACTTTCCTGAGCGTTTTTTCGCCCTCCAGCCCTCCACGCTGATGACGTCACTGAAAGCGATGAATGGAGGACGTCCAGCAGAGGTCAGCCCCTCCGAGGTCGTCGATGGGGCGGAGCTATGAGCTGACATACAGCGCTTACTCGACTCTCGCTGACTGAGCAATGTCAGCGTTTACCGTACCGGACTGAACTAAACCAGACCGCTTTGTGGAAATGTGGCTTGTAGAGAGTTCTCTGGTTCAGGTGTCGGCGTTGCTGTTTTGGCAAAATCTCGATGGGGAGAACTATTCAATAAAACGCCACGAGGTGGAACGGCGCCCTGTGTCTGCCTCTCATCAGAGAAACATTGAGCTGTTTGTGTTCACACATGACGCTCAGTACAGTGATTCAGATGAAGAATGCACTTCCTGTTACTGACCAGGTAGCTGCCGGTGTGGAAGCCACACATGTACCACAGCATCAACATGCTGGAGGCGGAGTCAGCACCTGAAGACTCTTTACCTGCAAACGTCCAGGGAGGAGGAGGGACGAAGGAGTCCTGCAGAGAGACACACACACACACTGTTTCAAAGAGAGAGAAACATCAGCTGGATGAGTAAACGTGTGTGTGTGTGTGTGTGTGTGTGTGTGTGTGTGTGTGTGTGTGTGTGTGTGTGTGTGTCTGTGTGTGACTGTCTGTCTGTGTGTGTGTGTGTGTGTCTGTGTGTGACTGTCTGTCTGTGTGTGTGTGTCTGTGTGTGACTGTCTGTCTGTGTGTGTGTGTGTGTGTGACTGTGTGTGACTGTCTGTCTGTGTGTGTGTGTGTGTGTGTGTGTGTGTGTGTGTGTGTGTGTGTGTGTGTGTGACTGTCTGTGTGTGTGTGTGTGTGTGTGTGTGTGTGTGTGTCTGTGTGTGACTGTCTGTCTGTGTGTGTGTGTGTGTGTCTGTGTGTGACTGTCTGTCTGTGTGTGTGTGTGTGTGTGTGTGTCTGTGTGTGACTGTCTGTCTGTGTGTGTGTGTCTGTGTGTGACTGTCTGTCTGTGTGTGTGTGTGTGTGACTGTGTGTGACTGTCTGTCTGTGTGTGTGTGTGTGTGTGTCTGTGTGTGTGTGTGACTGTCTGTCTGTGTGTGTGTGTGTGTGACTGTCTGTGTGTGTGTGTGTGTGTGTGTCTGTGTGTGTGTGACTGTCTGTCTGTGTGTGTGTGTGTGTGTCTGTGTGTGACTGTCTGTCTGTGTGTGTGTGTCTGTGTGTGACTGTCTGTCTGTGTGTGTGTGTGTGTGTGTGTGTGACTGTCTGTCTGTGTGTGTGTGTGTGTGTGTCTGTGTGTGTGTGTGACTGTCTGTCTGTGTGTGTGTGTGTGTGTGACTGTCTGTGTGTGTGTGTGTGTGTGTGTGTCTGTGTGTGACTGTCTGTCTGTGTGTGTGTGTGTGTCTGTGTGTGACTGTCTGTCTGTGTGTGTGTGTGTGTCTGTGTGTGACTGTCTGTCTGTGTGTGTGTGTCTGTGTGTGACTGTCTGTCTGTGTGTGTGTGTGTGTGTGTGTGTGACTGTGTGTGACTGTCTGTCTGTGTGTGTGTGTGTGTGTGTCTGTGTGTGTGTGTGTGTCTGTGTGTGACTGTCTGTCTGTGTGTGTGTGTCTGTGTGTGTGTGTGTGTGTGTGTGTGTCTGTGTGTGACTGTCTGTGTGTGTGTGTGTGTGTGTGTGTGTTACCCCTGAGCTCGACTGAGGAGGAAAGAAAGGGAAGCCGTGATTGGTCGGTTTTTCTCCAGCGTCTTTCTTCTTCTCATCTTTTTCTGCTTTAAGACCGAATTTATCTTTATTCTGTTCACACACACACACACACACACACACACACACACAGACACACACACACAGACAGACAGTCACACACAGTCACACACACACAGACACACAGTTTTATTTAGAGATCTGGTGCAGTCCCTGCTTTGTCCAGCAGGTGTCACTGTGTGTGTGAGAGACTCACCCAGGGGGCGATGTGCTCGTCTCTCCACGCCGACCTCCTCTCCCCCGCCTTCTCCTCCCTCCTGCTGGGCGTGCTTGTCCTCCTGCCGCCCTGCACGACCAACAAACACCACGCCGTCTGAAATCATCACCTGACGGCGAGATCCACTCTCTGACCAGGAAGTGTTTCACCACTTTCACATAAAGATTTATAAAAAGGTCGTTAACGCTCACAAAGAGCGAGGAGCTCAGGACGCACTCTCACAGCCGCCTGTACTGGGCTGAAGGAGGAAGCAGATCAGGTCCAGGTCTTTACCTTGGGAGCAGCTCTGCCCGGTCCGTGAAGCTCGTTGACGCTCAGCAGGCCGCTGACGTCGTGCTCCTCCTCGTTGTTGTACTCGTCGTAGCGGACGCAGCACCGTTGACCTTTGACCCACTTAACGACAGCCGGATAAACCAGGCCGTCCCCGGAGTACACGGCCCGGCACCGAGATCCAGGTCGCCAGTCCTGAAACGAGGACAAGAGCGAGGGAACACAGGATTCACTCTTCGTCTGATGTTCTTCATAGAAAGGGTTAAAAATAATCAAACAGTCTGAACATGTTTCAGTGAAAACTGTGAATGAGAATTAAACGACACATCTGAAGTCAGTCAGGCCTAAAAGATTCAACATGTAACTCTGACCCCTAGTGTTTAAAATGGGTACTGCAGTCTAAATTCTAAACATCATAGAGAGCTGTCTCCCCCCCTCTCCCCTCCTCTCTAGAGTCCATGCTCACACAGGTCACCATGTGGTGGACTCTGAAGCTTCAGTGTTTATCCAGCTCTGCATGGGTCTGTAAACCTTTCTGTGTTCTAACCTCTCTCCATTTTTCAAAAGCATCTCCAATATTGATCCTAGTTTGAGCACGTTTCTGCTCGTGGAGCTTATTAGAAACATGCAGAGGCTTTTTAGGTCGGGTACAATCACTTCTATCTGAACCACTTCTCTTGACCGCTTCCATCGCTGCAACACCTGTTGACCTGATAACTGCTCTCATATCTGACAAACCGAGGGGCGTCCAAAACGGCCGTGTGGGGGCGTGTCTTAAAAGCGCCTACCTTCTCTGGTCCAAACAAATCCAGAGCATTCAGGAGCAGAATCTAAAGTTAGAAGGAGGACATACTGGCTGCTGCATTGTTGTCAGAGAAGCCAGCACTACAACATGTTTCCTTAATGATCAGATAGTAAGATACCTTTATCATCTCACTGATTGGACGTTAAAGAGTGCAGGATGACATCAGCTGCAGAAAGAAATATTCAAATGAAGGCTTACGAAGTCTCTCCCTCCTTCTCTCTCTCTCTTCCGCACTAACTGAATAAAACGTTTGGATATCTTAACGGGACCTTTAAGGTGGCGGGTACCTGCGAGTCTGGCTTCTGGGTCTGCACGGCAGCATCTGGACTTTTGAGCGCGCTCAGTTCCACTTCTTCCTCGTTGCCGAAGCCGCTGAATTGGACTTTGCAGCGCTCGCCATCCAGAGACACGACCTTCGCCGGATACAGCTGCCTGTCCTCTGACCACACGGCCTGACAGTGAGCGCCCACCGCCCACTGACAGACACACACACACACACACACACACCGTAACATATTTAGTCTGTAGCACATCCTCTGACCCGCCTCCTCAGATTCTTACCTTCACCTCCGTGCAGGTAGCTTCAGCTGCAGCAGGTGGAGAGACCGTCTGTCCGTCTTCCTGCTCCGTCTTCTCTCTGCCGTCTGTTTCCTCTGAGGCTTCACGTTCTTTCAGATCAACATCCTGCACACAAACACACACAGACCGTCCACTTAGGTGGTCAAAATGTTCCATACATTGATTTGTTTTAAACGACACAATCTGTCACATGGTGTTGTAGTGAAGATCAAGACCATAAATATCTCTGAACAATCTTCATCTTGTGTGCAGGGGGCGTGTCACTCACTGTAACACGGGGAAGGTTGCGGCCGTAACCGGGAGATACACTGCCTGGCCAAAAAAAAAAGTTGCCACCAAAAAAAAGGTCACACACTCTAATATTTCATTGGACCGCCTTTAGCTTTGATTACGGCACGCATTCGCTGTGACATTGTTTCCATAAGCTTCTGCAATGTCACAAGATTTATTTGTCATAAGATCTTGTATTGATGATGGGAGAGTCGGACCACTGCACAAAGTCTTCTCCAGGACATCCCAAAGATTCTCAATGGGGTTAAGGTCTGGACTCTGTGGTGGACAATCCATGTGTGAAAATGATGTCTCATGCTCCCTGAACCACTCTTTCACATTTTGAGCCCGATGAATCCTGGCATTGTCATCTTAGAATGTGCCTGTGCCATCAGGGAAGAAAAAATCCATTGATGGAATAACCTGGTCATTCAGTATATTCAGGTAGTCAGCTGACCTCATTCTTTGAGCACATAATGTTGCTGAACCTGACCAACTGCAGCAAACCCAGATCATAGCACTGCCCCCACAGGCTTGTACAGTAGGCACTAGGCATGATGGGTGATCACTTCATCTGCCTCTCTTCTTACCCTGATCACTCTGGAACAGGGGAAATCTTCATTCCAGTTTTTAATAATGTGTTGGACAGTTCTTAGATGTTTTCTGTGCTTGATGCATGCCAATGATTTGACCCTTCTCAAACAGATTAACATCTTTTCCACGACCACAGGATGGGTCTTTCAACATAGTAGTTTAAGAAATGAGAAGCTACTCATTGCATCAGTTGGGGTTAAATAACTTGTTGCCAGCTGAAAGATAATCGCCCATGCAGTTATTATCCAATGGGAGGCTCTTACCTATTTGCTTAGTTAAATCCAGGTGGCGACCCTTTGGACAGGAAGTGTATTTATATATATTTTTTGTACTTTTACTCTTATTTATTTATTTATTCCGTTTTGATTTTTTTCCCCAATCCATGTCTACATGTCTGTTTATATACGGTTTTTAAATCAATACAGAGTCTTTTCCATTGAATGTTTTCACCCAAAAAGGGGCGTGGTCGACATCGTCTGGGTAAAGTACCCGGATGCGTCGCTCGCTCTCATCAAATAAAAATGACTTTGATGTGCCGTTCATGTCCGACTGATAGAAAGTTTCACTTATAAGTTAAAGTCAGAGTGAAGTGTCACTAAACAAAGAGTTTTTATGGAAGAAATTACGAAACATAAAATATAAAACTCACCTCTGAAATGTTCAAAGTTTTTTCCAAAACGTCATCGAGAGGATTTCCGTCCAGCTGCTCCTGCGGCCACAACACATTTAGCATCAGCTAGCTAACAAGCTAAATCAATACCGTTAGAAAACCACCTTTCACCTGTAAGCTAAGGTGAGCTAGTTAACCAGAAACTCCCCGCAGAAACAAACCCTGTAATAATATGTTCTAATCTCACCTGTTCCTCAGGTGAGTGGAGGATTATGCTGTAGGTGTGTTCAGTCATGGCTTCCGTCAGTTTAAAGCAAAGATTTCACCGCGAGAAAACAGGTAGAAAAAACCTCCAGCGCGTGTCAAGCTCACCTGCCGTAAACAAACAGCTGCTTCCGCTTTCCTCTTTCAAAATAAAGGTCCTCCACTGCAGAACTTCAGGACACTTCAAAAACAACTTTTATTTACTCTGCTGCTTTGAATTGAGAGATACAAAATATAAATCCACATTTTAAGAATAAGTTTGTTAAAATGTTCAATTCTGTTCATTAACTTTTTATACTTTTTATTTCATTTTACATTTTAAATAATTTGTGATATTTTGTTGTTGACATTAAAAAATGTAACGTCCAGGCTGCCTTTAGATTTTAATATGACTACATTTGAGATAAGTTGAAAAAATAAATGTGTCACTTTCCGAGTGTAAACTTGTAATCGTATAGTTCACTTGGAAGTTTTAAGCCAAGTTGTCAACACAGTATTATCTTTTTGTTCAAGGTCAAACGGGGAGGGAGCGCCGCCTTATTTGTATTTCCTGCTTCATGTTGATCTTGTGCACGCGTACCTTAACCAAACTAAACCTTTCTGTACCGTACACTTTCCACCAAGTTGTTCATGGTTATAAAATATCTGATCCCTACCGTCCTACTGGTTTACTACACTTGTGTCGGGGTGCCAAGCGTACTGATCTGACCCTGGAGGGCGGAGCCAGACACACTGCGGTCTGTTGATTGGTTCATCTCTGTGAAGAAGGGACTAAATCTCTGCTCCTGCTACATTTCAATGATATGAAAATAATTCAATTGCAGCACTTTTCTTTGTCTTTTCATGAACGCGACTCTTCTTTGTTTTTTTTTACTTTTTTCACTCAGGATTTTGATTTCAGTTATTTTACACTTCCTTTGTGGAAATTGTGCCCCTCACTTTTTACAATACATTGTCTGTTTGGTTTATTTTGGGACTAATGTCAACATGTAGCTCCGCCCCATGGACGACCTCTGACCTCTGCTGGACGACCTCTATTGATGCCCTTTGTTTATTTTGACTCGTTTTTCTTCTTCGTTGAATTTAAGTTAGGGTTTGGTCGGCTGTTAAACGCAAGCAAGATCAGAATTCACCAAACTGAACTGAACCAAACCGGGCCGCCTGGTGGAAACGGGGGTAAACCGTACCGTACCATACCGTACCGTACCGTACCGTATAGTGACTAGAAATCAAACCTTTCAGTTCCTTTTAGTACTCAAACTTAAACGTTTATTCAGAAAGTTTCTGATCAGTTCTCTGATTGGTCGATGATGTAATGATGTCATTAATACGCTCAGCCGGTGTGATCCTCCTCTTCACATCCTGATAGTCCCTGTGAGATGTTCTGGATCAGCACCTCTAAAGATCACTTCCTTATTCCCACCTCTCCGTCTGTAATGACCTTTGACCCCGAGTGGACGAGGCGGGAGCGGATTGAGACTTCACGAGGAGCAGCCGAGTGTGTCGAAACATCGATTTAAGGACGTGTGAGAGGGAAACGACTGTAGACTGTTGTCACCCAGCGGGGGGGGGGGGGGTGTCACACACACACACACACACACACACACACACACACACACAAACACACACACACACACACACACACACACACACATTAACTAATCAGGCGTGTGTGTATTGAAACTGAAAGGCTTCATTAGTCCGTTTGTTGTCTCTGAAATTAAAAACTTCTTCAACCCAAAGGAGGAAACTCAGCTGAATTCTTCTCACCTTCAAATCTCACCTTTAAACTTTAAAAACTTTGTTTATTGTCTTTAACCCTCAGGCATCAGTTTAATTTACGACCCTCTTAAGTCACTAAGGACAAAAATGTCCTGCTATAAAAATAGAACAGATTGATATTTTTTTCTGCATAAAAAAGAATCATGTAATCAAAACTGACATTTAAAGGGTTAAATTCTTCATAATGATTGAATGTTTGGTAGTTTTGAGCAGGGCTGAAGTTGTTTAAGAGATTTATGCAGAAAAAAGTAGAAACAAATATCAATCTGTTCTATTTTTATATCAGTTTTTTAAGTGGACATTTTTGTCCTCAGTGACTTCAGAGGGTCGTAAACATGTTTCAGTGTTCTATTGATCTGTTAAAAACATTAAAATGTGTCAAGAGAGAGACTTTGAAATGTGTTCCATATGTCCTAACAGACTAAATGATGACCAGATGAAGAGGAGACATTTGACCAGATGGACTAAAATGTCCATCATGATGCATGAGGGTTAAAAACTGAAAAAGAAGTTTCTTAAAGACGTCTGAATGTTCCTGATAAACACTATCAGCCTTTTAAATTTAGTTTATCATTTTTCAAACATCTTCAACTCTCTTTTTAAACTCTACAAACTTTACATTTGTACCTGAAAATACCAAATAAACAAACATTTGTTTTCCTGAAAGTCGTGTGTAGAGTGTAGAACAGAACACGTTCTGAAGGTCTCTGGATCTAAACCACTTTGACTCGGTCTCAGACTGGACGGATTTTAAATCAAGACCGGTCAAACCACTGATCGGCTATTTCTCCTCGTCAGTGCTGAGATCAGAAGGAAAACTCTAAAAGAACAAATCACTTCAATTCATTTATACTTTGATTTTTATCCCCATGGTTACGGCCGTGAGGGACACGCCCCCGAAACACAAGATGATGATTTTAATGTGACATTTATGGTCTGGGTCTTGTCTGGGCCTCGGAGCACTCTGGTCTGGACTCTGGACTTCTTCTCTCAGGACGGATCCAGAGAAAGAATGAAGACACTTTGTGACTTCAGTGATTGGTTCTCTTCAGGAGGTGTGTTCAGGAAGCGTCCTGATGACTAAGAGACGCTCTTTAGGAGAATCCTGACGATCAGAAGTTAAAGTGAAGACTCCGGGTGAAGATGAAAGTCCTCGTTAGTCCTGATTGGACGGAGGCGTTGATGACGAGCAGGATGTGAGACTTTCTATCAGGTGATCTGTCAGCGTGTTTATTTAAACGCTGTGATGACGATCAGCTGATCAGTGACCTCATCAGTGACCTCATCAAGTCTTTATTAACGACCCTGATGATGATGATGAGATGCTTCACACATGAGGGGGGGCGAGGCCAGACCTCTTTCACTGGGGTAGCCCACCTGTGGTGCAGATGAACCTGATGCTGAAGTGTAACATCCTGCAGTTCCTGGAGTGTCCACTAGAGGCTGGCTGCAGAAGCACAGGAAGTCACATACACACCCATTCTAAAAAGCCTGTTTTTACACATTTCATTTTAAACTCTCTTAAGTTCTTTTTCAAAAGAGTTTCCTGTTTGAAGGAGTTCTTCATGAATATTCTTTATGACCGACACGTCTTCACCTTTAACCCTTTGTGTTTACCCGTTCACGCTCTGACATCATGTGATCATCATGACACACGTCTTTTAAAATCTACTTGAAAATCTTTCAAAGGTTTATTTAAAGAGTCTGAACGTTTCCCTCCACTTGTCCTCCGCTCTGTAAAGAATCCCTGAAAAGATTCAAAGTCATTAAAAACTTAAAAACTCTTTAAACACGAAGCGGACTCTTTCAAATCTCTGAATTAATAACTTAAGTTAGAAACTTCAAGAGCCTTAAAATAACTTCAACTGAATGTAGTCAAGACCAGAGTGCTCAGAGACCAAGACAAGACCAAGACCAAGACCAAGACATTTAGGGATCCAGACAGGTAAAATCTGGAGTCTGCCCAGTCTGAGTCTGAGTCGAGACCTTAAAGTGGTCTTGAGATCTGGATTACATCATCAGCTCATCTTTCCTTCTTTTTGACTTTTTTAACACTTAATGGAAGTTTTTCAGTTTTCAGAATGCTCTGTGTGATGATTCTCTGATTGTTGTTGTTGTTTACTTTCATGTCACGTTTAAGTGCTTCTGAAGCTGCAGGAACTTTCACCTTTGTTGATTTTGAAATGAATAAATCCATCAGTGACGTCGATGGTTGTTCACACTCTGACATCACGTGATCGTTTTAGTTTCACCTAAATAAAGATCAGAGTGATTCTCGCTGCAGACGGCTGATTGACTGGATCAGATGTTTTCATTAAGACGAGCTGTGATTGGTTGCTGACGAGGCTCGTCACTCACTTCCTGATCTCTAACGACTCTTCAGGTTTCAGGGTGATAATAATAAAACAAGATCCATTAACGAGCCGTCATGTGACCTGAGACTCCAAAGACTGTCATCATGTTCCATCATGAATCCTCCATTCAGGTCTTCAACCTTCAAATCAGAGAGGACTCGTTTAATCCGTCTCAATCTTCAATCCAACATCTTCTTATCCTTTAAGGAGACGACGAGGATAAAAACTAATCTTTAGAATCATGTAGACTTATTGATCCTGCAGTTAAACCCTCCGGCATGGTCCAGATCACACCAGCAGGGGGCGCCACAGGACCACAGGAAACTTTTAATTCTCCTCCACATCTGCCTTCATTTCTGAACTCTTATTTTGACGGGGTTGGACTTCATATTTTATAAATCTGGTATTTTCATTAAAGTGGACGTCATGCAGAGTCAAACATCCTGGAACACTTAAAGATCCTGAAACCCTTAAACGCCTCTTGTTGTGTGCACGTTACATTTACTTTAGTAGGTTATTGGATACGTGCTTTTACTAATACTTGTTTTTTTTGGTACATTGTTATATCTGCTCCATGTCTGTCCTGCATGAGATACATGTTTTATATTAACCGCTGCTTTATATGTATCCTGCATGCTTTATGTATTTTCTCCTGTGGCTGCTTCATTACTGTCATGATATTTCTATTTGTAGCTTTTAGCGATGTTTGAATTCATCCCTGCAAAATAAATAAATAAATAAAACTAAACGCCTCTTATAGGAGCTCTAAAACAACATGTTCAAACATCTCATAATGTCACTCATCCTTTCAAAATAAAACAGTGAACGCTTCCTGAGGCCTCAAATCTTTTTGTAATGTCTCTTAAAACTCAAGGTGTGACTTAAATCCTCCATGAAGCCTTGTTAGTGACCTTCACTAAATGTTTGTATTACAGAGTCTGATGAGTTTGACGGGTTAATAAACTTAAAGTGTGCAGAGATGATGAGAATAAAGATGTGCACAGATGTTGTGACAGATGTTTGAGATTAAAAAGTGAAACCTGCAGGTTTGTTTTCAGGTTAAAGTCTGAAAAACAAATTCTCCTCAAAACCCCCCAAACTCCTTCATGCGTTACTAAGAAACACCCTTAATGGACCCTGAAACCTCCCAGAGACCTTCAGGGACCCCCCCCCGCATGAGCTCTTTTCCGGGAACAGGTTTCGAGTCCCGGCGTGTTCTGACATGCCCTGCTGGTTTCACTGCTGCAGTGTCACTGCGGGGCCACAGGGGGGCGTCTGAGACCTGGTTTCACCCTGCAGACAGATCAGATCGTCCCTGCAGGACCTGATCACGGAGTGAGAGGGGGGGGGGGGGGGTCAATGGTCAGACCAGAGATCATGTGGTGTGAAACCTGCATGTGCACCAAGCTGCAGCAGAACGACTTCAGACAAGTTAAAATCATAAAAACACATTTCATCTGATTCTGATCTGCGGCTGCGCAGACTTCAGCCGGTAAACAGCCCGGGCCTGTGTCCCGGGATATTTTTAGCCCGGATGGACTGATTCAGAGCCAGCAGGCTGCAGCTGAAGCTTCCAGAACAGAGAGGAGCTGCAGCAGAATCTCTGCAGTCTTCAAATGTTATAAACCCAATAAAGCAGAGTCATCTGAATCTCTCGTGAGTTTCACCTCGTGCATATTTCTCTCTTTTATTTTGAACTCTGCTCGTGCACAACCTGCAGAAGCTGCTCGTGCTCAGACACGGGGCTGATCAGCTGCTCGAGCTTCCCTTAAGAGAGTGAACAAGAACCAGACTCCATTTGAAAAACACATAAATGTGTGTGTGTGTGTGTGTGTGTGTGTGTGTGTGTGTGTGTGTGTGTGTGTGTGTGTGTGTGTGAACAGGCGGGCTGTGGATGCACTATGGGGGGGGGGCAGCTTTCCTTTACAGCACGAGCAGGTTCCGCGAGCTGGGAAAAGGCGCAGGGTGGAGGATCTGGAAATTCCTCCTCAGAAACACTCCCAAACAAACTGGGAAAGTGTGAGGAGCGAGGGGAGGGGGAGAGAGAGAGAGCGGGGGTTTCTCCGAAACTACCCACGTGGGTCTGCTGTGCGCTCAGCCAATGAGCGCAGAGTACGGGGGATCTATTGACAGCAGCCGGCCAATCAGGAGCCGCGCTGCTGGGCGGGGTTACGCCCCCTGCGCAGAGCGGGTATAACTAGAGGAGAGTTTGGAGTCGGAGCAGCAGAGATCTCTTCACACACTCTCACACACGGACTAACCCTGAATCTCTGTACGGACTCTGAAGGATCCGAGGACCTGATCTGATCTGGATTAACGTTTTCTTTGGACTCTATTCCGGGATTTTAACAGCTGCCTGTCCGCGCTGTGGATATCTTTTCTTATCCTGGATCTTGTGGATTATTTTACTGACTTCAACATGACTCTGGAAGAAGTCGTCGGATCCAACAGCACCGAGAAAAAGTAAGTTGGAGATGCGTAATGACGCACAGTCAGGGTGCCGGTGTGGGTCCCTTTCAGACCTGCAGATCCTGTTTGGATGTTCGTGCTGTGCTGGTTTCGGTCACGTTTCTAACTGTGTGTGTGTGTGTGTTCCTGCAGGATGGAGACGGTGAGTCAGGCTCTGGAGGAGTTGCTGGTCGCGGCTCAGAAGCAGGACTGCCTCACTGTTGGAGTCTACGAGTCCGCCAAGCTCATGAATGTGTAAGTTAGATTCTCCACATCCTGTGTAGTGTACCTCTTCTGATACCGGACCCCGTTAGTCCTGATGTCCTGATGTTAACCCGGTTTCCCTCCCCCCCCCCCCCTGCAGTGACCCGGACAGTGTAGTCCTGTGCGTCCTCGCCACTGATGAGGAGGATGAAGATGACATCGCGCTGCAGATCCACTTCACGCTGCTGCAGGCTTTCTGCTGTGACAATGACATCAACATCCTGCGCGTGTCCGGCGTGAGGCGACTGGCTCACGTGCTGGAAGAGGACACCGGGGACAGCAACGGCAACGAGCCACGAGACCTGCACTGCATCCTGGTCACTGTAAGTCCACCTTCCCCTCCAGACTGATACATATTATGTTTTAATGATGCAGACAGAATCAAATGTTATCTCTGACGTCAGTGGTTACCTGGAGTCTCACCGTCTCTCCCCCCCTCATTTGTTCTTGCAGAACCCTCCCCTGCAGCCTCTGCAGAGCGCGGCCCTGCAGAACGTTAGCAGCTTCTGCGAGGAGAGCCGCTGCAGGAACCAGTGGGTCCCGTACCTGGACCTGCAGGACCGCTGAACCGTGTCGAGCCGAACCGAGTGAGACCGCTGCAGAGCGGTGAGAAGGAGTCCAAACAGCCGTCCTCCTGCTGCAGAGGAATAAAGGCGTTTGTGTTGAGAGAGGGACCGGATCGAGCTGAGCCGGACCGAGCTGAGCCGAACCGAGCTGAGCCGGACCGGGTCTGCCTGCTGCCTGATAAAGGGGGGGGGGGGGGGTGGAGCTTTCCGGGGGGCGCGTGAGTTACCGAACGGGTTCAGAAAGCCGAACCCGGAGTCCCGTTAAAGAGGAGTAGGACTTTGCACGAGGATCCCGGTCCTGGAGCTGCAGAGAGCGCGAGAGTTTAATGAGCTGTCGCGTGACTGGCCGGCAGCAGCTGGAGGTCACGAGACTGAACTGAACTGAGGAGCTGCACGTGAAGCTCCGGATCAGCTGAGCCACAGGTGCTCATACATTATGAACTGGACATGTGACGTCACGTTTGAGTATTTCCTGTTATAAGTGATGTCACGGAGTAGTGACGTAAGAGCTGATGTTTTTTTTAATTTAAAGGAGCAGAGTAATATATGAGTGAACACGCCTGTTACAATGTGATCAATAAATTATTGAAGGAGAACTTACTGATTCCTGACTGTTTCATCCAGGTGTGTGTGCAGTGTGTGTGTGTGTGCAGTGTGTGTGTGTGCAGTGTGTGACTCGCCCTCATTCAGTCACAGCTGAATCACAAATCAAAACATTTAGTTAGAATTGAGATACTCTTATCATCTCCTCTAGGGCTGTTTTTTTTTTTTTTTTAAACTGTTCAGTGTGAGGATGTGACCTCACAGAGGATGTGACCTCACAGTCTGTTGTCTCCTTCGACCCCTTAAAGCCTTTTTTTTTCTAACCACCTCACCTGAGAAACGTCTCTGAGGATCTAACCTGTAACGAAGAGGAAAACCAGTCTTCACTGTTTCACTGAGTGGGTTAAAAATGTAAAGTGTCTCCTGGATGTTTAAAAGTACTCGAGATGAACTCAGGGATCAAAGAAGGATCAACAAGGTTTAAGTCCTTCACCTCGGAGGGGCTGCAGGTAAGACCCCGACACAAAGTGAGGTCTGTGGTTTTAAAAGTCTCTGCACGAGAATCAAGTTTGTGAAGCTGCAGAAAAAAGAAGAAGTCGACTCTTAATAATGTGTCAGAGCTCCACAACATGTCAGGATTCTGAGTGAAGGTGATCTTAACTCCTCATTAAAGGACCTCTTCTCCTGGAGTGTCATCGTTCTCTTCAGTCTGAGCTCCTCTGAGATGTTTTTTAAACCTGCAGAGAGCGAGAGGAAGGACTCCTGTTCTCACCTGAGAGACCCAACATCTCTCACTTCTTCAGTTTAAGAGTTTTCTTCAACTTCAGATTCAGTGACATCATTGGGGATAACATGCAGGTGGGATTCTAACCCAGGCCGTCTACCTGGAGGACTAACACCTCCGTACATGGTGCAGGTTATTTCTCTCTGTATACGGGAACAATACTTTGTAAATAAAGTAAAGATTGTATTTTATTCTTTGCATGGAAATGTTAAATGTTGACAACACAACATCCACAGAACATCAGGACACCAAGAGTAGATCAAACTTTCATTTCATTTTTATTAAACAGGATCACAGGTAAACAGGCCTGACTCAATGAAGACTGGTTTACAGCAGCTTCCTGTTCATAAAAACAAAAAGATCACATCAGACAAAAGACATGGGAGGGGGGGGGGGGGACCTCATTCCAGATTTTAATGTACATATGCGTTCTGTTTCATTTTGCCTTGTTTTGAAGAATCAAAAGCAAACAAGACGACACACAGGTTTGTGTTTGTGGATGTTAGAAACTGTTCCCTCCGTTTGCAGGACACTGAAGTCATACGCCCCGGGGGTAATCAGCCGACAGCGCAGCTGATTGAATCATCACCAATCACAGCTCATTCTCACACCAAGGTGCTCGTCTCACTGATCTCAGCTGCACCAACGCTGCACACCTTCCTCCACCACCCCTCCACTCTACCTCCAGCCTTTGGTCCACCCTTGCGGGGGTTTAGCACTGCGCTCCCTGGAAAGCCGCGGCATGCTGCTCGGCTAACCCCGGGAGCATCCTTCGAGCAGAGCCTTCAAAACGCAAAGCAAAACTGTATTTCCATTTGTGCAATAAAATTCTTAAATTCATGACGACAGAGTTCCAGTTTTAAGTTTTCTAATTAAAGTATTTATGAATTACCCCGCCTCTCACCCAATGACAGCTGGAAGCCCCCGTGACCCCAACAGGATAAGCGGTATAGATATTGGATGGATGCAGAGAATCAGAGAGAGAGTCTGTGATCGTTGCAGGAGAAAAATAAATGTTACATGAGGAGTGTGTTGGCGGCGATCTTCACACCCACTCGGTTTCCATGGCGCCGTCCACAATATGTGTGTGTGTGATCAGAGCCGTGATGTAGGCCGGTGGATTTTTATTGTGTGGGAGTCCTGTGAGGAACAGGTCCAGATAAAACGTTCAAAATCTAAATGTAATGCCAGAATTAGCTTAAAGGTCCAGTTAGCTTAATGTCATTTTAAGGATTATTTTGGGCTTTTTATGCCTTTATTTCAGAGATAGGACAGTGGTCGAGAGAGAAAGAGCGAGAGAGAGAAAGAGAGAGCCACAGGTCGGACCCAAACCCAGGCCGCCCACCTTGAGGACTAAAGCCTCCGTGGGATGCGTACATCAACCACTAGGCCACCAGCGCCCCGTATTTAACATTGAAAAACAACACTATACTATTAAAACAGGATCCAAATGGCTTCACAGTGAAAGATTACATCAGACTATAAACGGCCTTGATACAGGCAGCCTACGCATTGTTAGCTTCTGGATCCAGTTAGCTAAGCTGTCCTTTAAGCTAAGTGTTAGCTTAGCCACAGTCCACTATGTCCTTAAATGAAGTGTTAGCTTCTGGATCCTGTCAGCCCAGAGTTAGCTTCAAAAATCCTAGAGGTATCTTTTATGTCCAGTTAGCTTCATGTTAGCTTCATGTTAGCTTAAGGTTAGCTTAGAGCTAGTGATCCTGTTGGACATATTTAGCGCTCTATAAATGGATTGTCCCTCTGTGTGTGTACACAGTTAAACATGCTAATGGAGTTGTATCTGTAAGTTAACTGTGCATGTGAAAGTACAGACTGTGTGTGATGGAGGGGGGTGGGGTGGGGGGGGGGGCGGGGGTTAGTGCATGTGAACACCAGCTACAGTACAGTGTTGACACAGCTAATCTTAGAACTACTAGATAAAAATGAGTCACATCTACTGACTCACGTTTGCCCTTTTACAGACAACATCCTGAGTAATCTGAAGAAACATTGTGACACAGCTAAAGGACGACCGCACAGAGCACGCCCGGGATGTTCTGTGCAGGTCACAGACGAGATGCACTTAAAGTCTTTCTATGTGATGTTTCACACTTAAATGTAGAAATCAAGTATCTCCTCTGAAAATAACTCTGTGAGTCATGACTGTCTACAATGGGTGTAACACCCGAGTCCCACTGTCTGTGATGTTTTCAGAGTTTTCAGAGTCCTATCTTCACTTTGTTTACATCGCCCGGACGGCCGGCTGACTCCTCCCCTCGTGTATAAAAGTTGTTTAATTGAGGGACTAGAGAAAAGAAGAATAACATACTGTACTCACTGCTTAACTGTGTTTCTAGATCACGCTCATTTCAGGTCAATTTACATGCAGTGTGAAGATACGAGCAGAATAAAGATCGCTAGCATTAGCATGCTAACACAACAATGCAGCGCGACTTGTTTTGGTTTCATGCTGGTGCTCAAGGGCGACATCTGCTGGATCAGAAAATCACATATAAAGAGTTTAACAACAACAAAAAATGTCAGAGGATTTGTACAGTTTTGGTTTTGTTCTAAAAACAAAAATACTCGACCGCCTGGACTGTGAAGCTGCAGCAGAGTGACCCGACAGAGAGGCGGAGGAAACGGCCTTCAGCTGTTGATGTGCTCAGAGTGAGAGGTGTCTGCAGGTCGGATCAGGTCCTCCGAGCTCAGCATGTTTCTCTCCTTTTGTCAGAGGAGAAAAGCAGAAAGTGTTTGGTGCAAGTGAAAAGACAGGTGAAACTAGTGTGTGTGTGTGTGTGTGTGTGTGTGTGTGTGTGTGTCTGTGTGTGTGTGTGTCTATGTGTCTGTGTGTGTGTGTGTGTGTGTGTGTGTGTGTGTGTTTGTCTGTGTGTGTCTGTGTGTGTGTGTGTCTGTGTGTGTGTGTGTGTGTGTGTGTCTGTGTGTGTCTGTGTGTGTGTGTGTGTGTGTGTATGTGTGTGTGTGTGTGTGTGTGTGTGTGTGTGTGTGTGTGTGTGTCTGTGTGTGTGTGTGTGTGTGTGTGTGTGTGTCTGTGTGTGTGTGTGTGTGTCTGTGTGTGTGTGTGTGTTTGTCTGTCTGTGTGTGTGTGTGTGTGTGTGTGTGTGTGTGTGTGTGTTTGTTTGTCTGTGTGTGTGTGTGTGTGTGTGTGTGTATGTGTGTTTGTCTGTGTGTGTGTGTGTGTGTGTGTGTGTGTGTGTGTGTCTGTGTGTGTGTGTCTGTGTGTGTGTGTGTGTTTGTCTGTGTGTGTGTGTGTGTGTGTGTGTGTGTGTGTTTGTCTGTGTGTGTGTGTGTGTGTGTCTGTGTGTGTCTGTGTGTGTGTGTCTGTCTGTGTGTGTGTGTGTGTTTGTCTGTGTGTGTGTGTGTGTGTGTGTGTGTGTGTGTGTGTTTGTCTGTGTGTGTGTGTGTGTGTGTGTGTGTGTTTGTCTGTGTGTGTGTGTGTGTGTGTGTGTGTGTGTGTTTGTCTGTGTGTGTGTGTGTGTGTGTGTGTGTGTTTGTCTGTGTGTGTGTGTGTGTGTGTCTGTGTGTGTGTGTGTGTTTGTCTGTGTGTGTGTGTGTGTGTGTGTGTGTGTGTGTGTGTGTGTGTGTGTGTGTGTGTGTCTGTGTGTGTCTGTGTGTGTGTGTGTGTTTGTCTGTGTGTGTGTGTGTGTGTGTGTGTGTGTGTGTGTGTGTGTGTGTGTGTGTGTGTTTGTCTGTGTGTGTGTGTGTGTGTGTGTGTGTGTGTGTGTGTGTGTGTGTGTGTGTGTGTACAAACAGCCTCCAGCCTGCGACCCAGACTTCACATCCTGATGTCACATCCTGTTGTAACGGGGACTCCGCCGCTCCGCTGACGCCAGAGGGCTGTTTGTTTTGGCAACCGCCCCGTCACTGTTGGAGGGGCCCAGCGGGGCGGAGGGGGCCTCGACTCCTCTGACAGCACAGACCTGAACCGAGGCTGTACGCCCAAAAACAATCTGCAGCCGGAGAAAATATCAACTCAACAGAATCAACTGGAACACTTTCAATACTTTACGATTCCACATGTTTTAAAACGATCGATCTCTGTTCATGTCATGATCGTAGCCACATAGCCGAGCGGTTACGGCGCTCATTCATATGCGGAGGCTGTGGTCCTCATCGCCGAGGTCGTGGGTTGGAGTCTTCCAACGCTTCCTGTCCTCTCCACAACTTCAAAACAAAACAAAACCATAAACTGTAAACATGAATGTTTGAAGCCTCTGTTCCTGCATGGGGGCTATATCCTTCATCAAATCAAAACTGATGAGTCATCAAAACATTCACCCCCCGTACAGTGTGTGTCCATCGAGACGAGAGCTAATCACACCTATTTGGTTTTTTGAACCAGGCTGTAAACATGTTAATCTCTGCTGTAAAAACAGGCTTTTTAGAATGGGTGTGTATGTGACTTCCTGTGCTTCTGCAGCCAGCCTCTAGTGGACACTCCAGGAACTGCAGGATGTTACACTTCAGCATCAGCTTCATGTTTCAACAGAGGAGGTTGCTGCTTGATAATAAAGTACAGAAGCTTCAAAGAAAGTTTCCATCAAACATTAATAGATAACTCCTTCTCGCTGGATAAATCACACAAAAACATTTGAAACGGTTCAAAATGTTTCCCAGGTTTTTGTGCAGACGTTTGCCTGCAGTTTTCCAAACATGAAAGTTAGAAATTAATCTATTTTTGTTGTTTATAATATTTTTTTTTTTACTAGAATCACATCAAAGTTTAAAAGTCGGGTGTCATGACAACCTGTGTGTCGTCCCTCATGGACATGCTCGTAAACGCACAGTTCTG